>NC_135819.1:60688079-60988079 GCF_964213995.1 Mustelus asterias
AACACAAAAATAGGGGAAGGCAATGGCCTAATGGCTGAACTATTAATCCAGAAACTCAGTTTATGTTCTGGGACCTCGGTTCGATTTCCGCCATGGCAGATGGTTAAATTTGAATTCAATTTAAAAAAAATCTGGAATTAAGAATCTACTGATGACCATGAAACCATTGTCAATTGCCGGAAAAACTCATCTGGTTCACTAATATCCTTTAGGGAAGGAAATCTGCCATCCTTAACTGGTCTGGTCTACATATAACTCCAGAGCGACAGCAATGTGGTTGACTCTCAACTGCCTTCAGGCAACTATGCAATAAATGCTGACAAGCCAGCAACACCCATGTCCCATGAATGAATAAAAGTATACGTAGATCCACCTCAATTGCACTTCTATCAACCCACTCAAGGCTTTCGATCTAAAAATTCTGATTAATCCAGTAAGCAGTACCCTTAGACCCCCCCAGAAACATGCTACCAATCTCATGAAGACAGACACGTATTTGGAGGGGGTGTACAGAATTCTCAATTTGCTACCAGTGTCCTAGAATTTGCAGTGCAATCTTAACCACCACGTTATAACAGAGTGGTGGAGTAACAGAAATTAGGTGCGTAATTTAAAATATTTCTGAAAGTCAAATACAGGGAGGCAATATATGCTGCACCATTAAAGTAAGTCAACTGAAGGATACGTATGCCATTCATGCCTGAAAGTTTGAAATCATCGATTAGTTGTACCACCATGTCTTTATTTGGATCACAGGGATCACTTTCTCGCACCTGAGAAAATAAAATCCAGGATTAATGTCTCCATTTGTTGGATTAATTGTTAGTTCTTGAATGCATTCTAAACAAAATTCACCGTATGCAAGTTAATAATGTATTTTCAATTGGGAAATAGCAGAGACATCTACTTTTCTAACAGAAAAACTATATGTTCCTTTATTAAATTCTTAAAGTATAAAATCTGAATTTCAAGATCACTCAGATAAGAAACACTGGTTGGAATTTAGTGGAGCCTGTTGAAGTGGGTAGGAGGGAGGTGGGCCTGGAGAATAGCATGGGAACCCACGTGTCTGACTTATAATGGCTGGAAATCTATCCTAATTAAGAGCATGGGGGGGGAAATTGGTGAGCTTGGGAAAGTTGTATGCTAGTGGTGGGAAGTGAATTTGGGTTTTTAAGGAGTCACATAAATCCACTGGGTTATCATCGAGTCCACTGGGACTTAATGGCAGCTCAGGAATTAAACAATACGTGCACTGGTCTGTGCCTCCAGAAAGTAACCCAACAGCCTACCAGGGTGGGGGTCCCACATTCAGAGGCACTCAATACCCTGTCGAGGGGCTCGCTATCAAAAATGGGGGGTATCCACAAAGCCAAATCTTTGCCCTTGCTTTCAACCCTCATCTCTCACCTACAGCCCCCTCCCTATGACTCTAATTGAACTCCACTTAACTCTCTCCAGGGACTGAGCATGAATCTGGAGTGAAGGCCCCAGTGTTTTACCAGGAATGGTCACTGCTCCCGGTGGCATCATTGGTAGTTGGGCACAACCAGTGCTGGGGAGTTTCCAGCCTCTGATTGGCTCTCAGGAACAAGAATTCCACCTGACTGGGGGCTTAATCCAACTGGAGGCCCAACGCTGTCCAGATAACTCCTAATTACTATGTCATTTTAATCAGCCTCCTAGGAAAAAACGATACGGTGGTTCCCAGCGATTCTCCAAGTGGTAGGTGGGACCCCTGTCACAAACATTAAATTCTGACCATTATAACTTGGAAGTACATTCAAATTAAGTATGGTACAATGTCACAGTTAAAAATTAGAGAATTGGTTCGTACTGTACTTTTTCGAGCCCTTTCTTTCTTTGTCAACAGTCTGAATGCAATTTGAAAATAATTAGATCCTATATAAAGTCACATTTCATCATTTTTACATTGAGTGATTTCCCATCATTTATACCTGTTTATATTTATTAGCTTCAACAGCAAAGACAACAGAATTTTCAATTTCACTCAGTCTTTCGTGTAGAACACACTTCTGGTATAACATTATCCCTATTTTCAATTACTATGATTTTTGTAGCACTCTTTTTATGTCAATATGTGCAATGGATAAAGCCCTTCTTAATATTTAGCAATAGAAAACAATTTGTCAACATGTTTTAATGGCAAAATCCATTGTTTCTAATATGCACTAGGTGGCACAGCAGAACAAGTCACCAAAACCCACTTACTGCCTCAATAAATGCTTTTTTCTGCCTGCTTTCAAACTTGTATTTTCCCACTCACTTATGTTCACATGATGCTTAAAAAAACTTTTAGTCACCTTCAAATTAAAGTCGTCATTCACTTGGTTATAACTGCCCTTCTCATTGTTTCTGCCTGGCACGACTCAACTGTAACTTAAATTTCCAGCTGATCACCGTGCTCCACTCTTCCTCCGGATTGATCTTGATGCAGATGGCTCTCTCCCAGTTTGTCTCCGGCAGCTCATCCCCTGCAGAGTCTCATCACACTAGCATTTCACACTTTTTCTTAACTTTTCTTTGCCTTATTTTCATGATTCAGACTCTCTCAACCTAGTCACCCACTTAAGAAGTTTTCTTTCAGTGGTTCTTCCCTGCCAGGCTTCTGGCATCTTACTTATATCGGTCCTCCCTTCTCTGAAATTTATCTTCTAGTTAAAAATATAGTTTGACTTCTGCAGTGCGTCCCTTAATTCACCATCGACAATGGCGGGGGAGACCTACTATTACATCAACAAAATTAGATATATGGGTTTCTAAGCTGTAATTATTTGAAGACAAAAGGATATTACTTTGTACTAAAATTAAATTTAAAATTTGCTGAATAAGAGAAAATGTTTAAAAAGATGCTAAATCGTCCATTGAATATTCACAGTAGAAGTCCACAATGTAGGAATAAATTGAGTGAAGCTTTATCTCACACAATAGATGTACACCATTAGAGCAAAGGGCGGATCAATCCTTGTCCAATACAATGCAGATAAGATCAATTACTGGAGCATAATCCTTTCCATCCGAAATAGCTCAAGTCTAAACAAAGCGCTTTTCCACATCAACAGTCTCTGTTTTTAAATAAAAGTGCATCAAATAGAAATTTCAAACTGATCTCCCAGGATTGGTTATTTCTTAAAATGAGATATGGGATGCTTACCTAAGGCAATCCAGCTTTTGTAATCTTTGTCTCACATTTTCCAATGAGCTTATTCCAAATTATTTCTCAAATTCTAATTTACTATTATCATTTGAAGTTGAATACAAAAACTGGACAAAGATTTATCCATGAGGGGTAGTATCTCATCCACACAATTAACATTTTGCACCTCAATTTATGACCTTAGAAGTAAATCATATCCAAAGTACTACATATAAAAGCAAAATACTGTGGATGCTGGAAACGCAAAATAAAAAACTGAAAAAACTGGATAAACTCAGCAGGTCTGGCAGCAATTGTGGTCAGAACAGAACTAACATTACAGAGAGTCATCCAGACTTGAAATGTTAGCTCTGTTCTCTTTCCACAGATACTGTCAGACCTGCTAAGATTTTCCAGAATTTTCTGTGAGAACAGGATAATTTGTTTGATGCAGTGTGTTGTTCTGATCTGCAACATACTGCCTAAAGTATAGGAAGCAGATTTAATACTAAATTATAAAAAGGTAACTGGATAAATACTTGAAGGGTAAAAATGTTCAGGTCTAAGAGGAAAGGGCAGGAAATTGGCACTAATTGGATAACTCGTTCAGAGATTTCGTACAGGCAGAATGGATAAAATGGCTTCTTTCTGTATCATTCTGTGACAAAACCGTGAAAAGATCAAATTGAGCAAAAGATGCCAATGAACCAGAAAGATAGCAATCAATTCTTTCTCCCCACCCTCCTGAAAGTAACTACTTACAAAACAAGCATCACAAAAGTGACCAAATTATTATCTGTTTCTACCCTGTTTTCAGTCTTGTTTTCCTTTCTCATTTAAATAGCTGTATGTTGGCAAAAGACATCTATAAAACATGAAAATATAAAGATACTTTTTTAAAGAATTACTAAACTTGCCCTTAAAATGGACCATTTGTTAGAAACACCTGCAAGAACTTTCCTTTTTGACACATCTTCTCTTTACATTTGGGGTTTGAAATTGAAATTCGCTTGAACTTCAGGTGCTGAAGATTCCTAGCTATGTTCATATACTATATGTGTGACACAGAAATATAGAATGGAAGCTTTCATCCTGTTCCTGTGGGATTAAAATATCTAGTGCTTCTTGTCATGACACTGATACACAGTCCAAGTTCTCACCACGCTCTCCGATGCCTTCCACGAGAGTGATCCTGGCATTGAAATCAGATATTGCAGATACTGGATGCTGCTCAATCTGAGACAACTGCAGGCAAAGACCATGGTCTCCCAGAACATACTTCACAATTTTCTGTTTACTGATGACTCTACACTAGCTGCTGGTTCAGAGTTGAACATGCAATGTGGCATTGACTTGTTCTCCAATGTATGCAAAACTTTGGCCTTTAGATCAGCATGAGGAAAACTGAAGCAATCTACCACCCTGCTCCAGGTTTGTCCCATCTTGAGCCCAAGGCTTCAGTCCATGACCAGAATCTGGTCTACAGAAGTGGATAAATTCATTTATCTTGGCAGCACACTCTCATGAGTCTCTACATTGATGGAGCGGCACATGCAAGAATTGGCAAGTGTACGCTTTGGCAGAATTTGAACATAGAGTCATAGAGGTTTCCAGCATGGAAACAGGCCCTTCAGCCCAACTTGTCCATGCCGCCCAGTTTTTACCATTAATCAAGTCCCAATTGCCCGTATTTGGCCCATATCCCTCTATATCCATATCACTCATATAACTGTCTAAACACTTTTTAAAAGATAAAATTGTACCCGCTTCTACTACTACCTCTGGCAGCTTGTTCCACACTCACTAACCTCTGTGAAAAAATTGCCCTTCTGGACCCTTTTGCACCTCTCCCTGCTCACTTTAAACCTATGCCCTCTAGTTTTAGACTCCCCTACCTTTGGGAAAAGGTGTTGACTATCTACCTTATATCTATGCCCCTCATTATTTTATAGACCTCTACAAGATCACTCCTAAGCCCCCTACGTTCCAGGGAAAAAAAGTCCCAGTCTATCCAGCATCTCCTTATAACTTAAACCATCAAGTCCCGGTAGCATCTTTTCTGTACTCTTTTTAGCTTAATAATATCCTTTCTATAATATGATCAGAACTGCACACAGTATTCCAAGTGTGGCCTTACTAATGTCTTGTACAACGTCAACAAGACCTCCCAATTCCTGGATTCAATGTTCTGACCAATGAAATCAAGCATGCCGAATGCCTTCTTCACCACCCTGTTCTCCTGTGACTCCACTTTCAAGGACTGATGAACCTGTACTCCTAGATCTCTTGGTTCTGTAACTCTCCCCAACGCCCTACCATTAACCAAATAGGTCCTGCCCTGATCCGATCCACCAAAATACATCACCTCACATTTATCTAAATTAAACTCCATCTGCCATTCATTGGCCCACTGGCCCAAATGATCAAGATCCTGTTGCAATCCAAGATGATCTTCTTCACTGTCCATTATGCCACCAATCTTGGTGTCATCTGCAAACTTACATTAGTCTGCAAACATAGAGAAATCTGAAACTGAAATTTATGGAGCAATAGAATGCCCACAAAATAGTTTTTACAAAACTAAGTAAATTGATTTACAAATAACATATCTACGATATATTTCAGTATTATTGAGGTACGCAATATTTTCACCTGGTCAGTCGGTCATTTTGCTATTGCCTTTATGTTTCGGCGAAACTGTGGTAAACAACAGAAACCACAATCCAGACCACAAAACACCATGTTGCAGGACTTCTGCTACTTTTAAAAACAAATGTCAAGTTCTCCAAGTTAAAGGCTTCAACAATCGCCAGCCCAATTCAAAATCACAACATGGGAAAAGCCCTAGGATTGCCAATCTTCCAGAATTTCCCAAGAGCCCCTGGGAATTAAGATCTAGTGCTTCAAGCAGCCAGTGAAAAAAGTCGTAGGAAAATTCAAAGAATTGTTATTTTCTTGAACACCATTGTTTATTAGTTACAAAACTATTGAAGATAGGGGGAAAGGGCTGTTAGACGGTCAAGAATCACTCAATTGAGTAATGAAGAGTTAATTTATCTTCTAATTGGCGAGGTAAAATAGGGACTGTGACAATAGGTGTGCTGGATGACAAAGGGCAGGTGCGTGGGGACAGGGTTGTTGGAGACAAGAGGTCGTGTGATGAAACGTCCAGAAATATGTACAACCAGAATTGGCAACGCAAGAAATTCTTTAACATTAAGTTATGAAGATCCCAGGTTATAACATGAAAAATAATTTTGGTCAAATAGAAGCGATAATATGTTTCAGCATTACTAATGACATTATACTTACACACTTCAATAACTTAATTTCATCCAGGGCTGTTTCTGTGTAGTGTTGAGCGCTCTTTACCACTTTCATGGCAACAAACCTTTTCCCTCTTTAAAAAAAGAATAAATAAATTTTAAAAGGGGAACATCCAAACAGAATTCAAAAGAACAGTAATCATTGGAAGTGTGAAACAAAAACAGAAATTACTGGACATACATCTGGTCAGTGAGCATCTGTGAAGAAAGAGACCATGTCCTTCAGAACAGAAAAATACAAGAGGAACAAGTATTTTAATTGAATTAGCAAAAAGAGAAAAGGAGGAAGGAGAATCAAAACACAGGCAAAACAGATGGAGAGGAAGTGAACGGATGAATGAACTGCAACCTGCTTAAAACAAAAGAGAGAGATTGTTAGAAGATGCGAGGAGTCCTTTCAGACATGTTAAAAGGTGCAGAAATAAATGTGCAAATAACTTGTCAGTAAGATGCTAATAGAAAAACAGAAAATGCTGGAAATACTCTGGAGCATCTGTGGAGAGAAATGGTTAACATTTCAGGTTGATAACCATAGGATCTCAGTAAAATAAGAGAAAATAGTGGATTAAAAAAATTGAGGCAGAAAATCTTCAAATTGAGTTCTGGAATTAAAACTAAATACTTTAGGAATGTCCTGAAGAGATCAAACATATCTGCCAAATTATGGGTGACCCTGGCCTGGACCAAACCAAAATGGAAAAGGTTCAGAACACATTGAGAGATTTCAGCAGGAATGTGCAACGGCAAAGTCAAGGGGTCAGGGGAAATGCACAAACCCCCAAACCCATCTACACAACCCTTTAAGTGCCGCCTGCCCCACAGGCAGTAGAGTCTGCAGATGATGCACTGGACTTATCAACCATCTCAAAATCCATCAAATCAGAGTGCAAGCACAGCAATCCAAAGGGATAGTTAAGAAGACAGTGTTCTCCCTCCAGTCGATTCCCCTTTTTACTTTCTTATTCTATTAAAATATTTATTTGTCATCCATTATTTTGTTGTCTTTCTCTTCAGATAAAGACTGACCTGCTGTGTATTTAAAGTAATTTTAGTTTTGAAAAAGAAACATCCTGTTACTGTGAAATCAAATGCTTTGTCTCAATTGTTAAGTGCTTTTGAAAATATATAATTGATTGCATTCTTTGCTTTATTCTCAAACTGAATGCCATAGTATAATCATGTATAATAACCTTGGAAAGAAAAATTAAATGTAAGGTAATAGTATCATAATATTCACAATAAAACCCTCGATATCCTGAAACAAGTTTGGATATTGATGACCAAATCTTCAAATTAATGGTTGCACCAGGATGCAATTGAAAAAATAAAAACTAAACAGATATTTGCAAATACCAGCCCCGGGGAGGGCGGGGGGGCAAACCACGTGGGGTCAGCTGGTGTGAGGGGGCCACAGGCTATGAGGGGGAAAACAGACTTGGTTGGGCTGGTCCCCAGGAGGCCTGCTGCAGCAGGGCCGTAACCGTGGGTGCCTGGCACGGCAGGGTTGGAACTCTGGGTGCCTGGCACGGCGGGGCTGGAGCCCTGGGTGCCTGGCACGGCGGGGCCAGGGAATGTGAGGGCTTGGCAGACGAGGGAAGGCAAATTCAATTCCAGCCCAGAGAGGTTGAAGTTTTGTCATTTTGGCAGAACTGGGGAGGAGATGCTGACTGAGTAGGTGC
Source organism: Mustelus asterias (assembly GCF_964213995.1). Lineage (NCBI taxonomy): Eukaryota > Metazoa > Chordata > Chondrichthyes > Carcharhiniformes > Triakidae > Mustelus > Mustelus asterias. Next base: position 60,696,242 of record NC_135819.1, read on the forward strand.
GTGGGAGTGAGTAGCTGAGTGAGTGTAGGAGTGAGTGACTGAGGGTGCGTTCATGCATGTAGGTGTGACTGAATGACCAAGTGACAGGATGGGCGAGTGGTTGTGGGGGGTGAGTGAGAGCCTGCCTCATGTCCAGTGTCAGGTTCCAAACTCCCTCTCACCAACACAAACACACATGCACCCCAACATTCCCACCCACACAGACTGACCATCCAACGTTCTGGTCATTTTTATTGCTGACTCTTTTTTAACTCAACAGTTTATTTTATACATTGTTTTACATTTGTTCAGCAATTGCTTCTTTCTTTAAGACCTCAATTTTAAAAAAATTCAGTTTATTGCTGTGCCAAACCTTAACTTTCCGAAATTTGCTTATTGGCCCCTTGAGCAAGGAAAATATGCAAATGCAGTCCCCTGAGCGACAAGGTTGGACAAGCCTGATTCAAGTCCATTCACACGGAAAAACATCCCAAGATACTTCGCAGAAGTGTCCTAAAAATGGCCAATAATTAAATAAACATTAGAATGGTGACCAAAAATTCAATTACAAATTTTAAAGAGGGGTTTAAAGGATGAAAAATTGGAAGGTGGAGAGGTTTAAGGAGGGAATTCCAAAATTTAGAGCTTCAACAGCTGAAGGTACAGCTGTCAATGGTGTGATGATGCAAACACAGAACCCTTGGAAGTGTTGTAAAGTTGGTGAAGGTTACAGGTCAGGAAGGGCCAATGTCATGAAATGGTTTGAACACAAGGATGAAAATTTTATTTCCCTTTTCTTTATTCTTCTGGGGTTGTGAATTTCCCAAATGGAATGCCATGAGGCATTCACCATAAAGGTAATTAGAAGACACTTCCTACCAGTCGATAGCAATGCACAGTGCTACAACATTTGATGCCACCTAGCATACATTCTAACAACTTAAAGATAAAAATGCTTTGTTGAAACAATTTTTTTGCTGTTCAGTAAAGCATTTTTAAGTTACCCGCTCTTCATTTTTAGTTTTGAGGACACATAAAATTTCAGTAAATTCACTTTAAAAGGCTTCAATGCCTGATGAATGAAAGGCTTCATTTAAATTTATGCAATTTTTACATCAAGTTGTCAACTTTGTATACAAAAAACAGACTGCTTACAGACACATGGTTGGTCTCATTAATGGTTCACAGCAGAGTAATTTTAGAACTCTGGTGAGAACTGAGGTAACAAAATCTGGAGTTGCAAAGAGGACACATGAATAGCTCCCAGCATGGCAAGATGTCAAGAAACACAAATTAACTGAAGATACCATCAACTATTTTCTTCACTATTTAAACAATAGTTTTATTGCTTTTGTTATTCCTTACTTAAGATCTTTTGCCCACAAAACAGACATTGAAATGTTAGAAATCACAACCATTGTTCTGTGTAATCATCATTTGTTTCTGTTGCTCCTCATCTTCCCCAAGCAATTCACCATTTTCAACACGACTGATCATTCCAACTTCTCTTATTTGGTCCATTTCTATGGCAGTGCTCTTGCCTAGTTCTGTTCACACCTTTCATTTTCCAGCCATTGCTTCATTTGATGGTTTCGCCTCTGTTCATACTTCAGAGTTACCTTTCTCCACTCATCTTCACCGTTACTCCTTGATGATGCCATTTAGTGGCATGGAATCAGCGTTTACATGCATGTTGACAACACCCAGCTCCACTCCATCATCAATCCAAAAACTGTTGCAAAACTCAGCCAGTGCCGATCAAATAAAACAGCTCGACAAATCAAAATGTTCTCTAGCTTAATGTTAATGTGCTGTTCTTTTTGGTTTTTGCCATCTCATAAGTAACTCTGACTCCACCTAACTTGGCTGACACCTCAGGAGATGCAGAACTCTGGCATACTGCTCTGCACTTGCTTCCTCCCCCACGTCCACTCAGTACCTTCCATCTCCACAACATCCCAATCTCACCCACTCCACCACATTCAATATCTCAATGCTCGCCTTCACAAATTTTAAACTGGGACCAACCTCCCACAACTTCAATCCATCCAAACTATTGAAGTTTTTGATTTCAACACTATGTGTCACATTCCTACTATCTAAACCTCCAGTAGTTCCAAAATTATTAGGCTCTTTCAATCACTTGGCCTTTTGCTGTCCCATTGTCATACACAGTTGCATCAGAATCTTCCACTTGTGCTGCAGAATTCTCTACAGTTTCTTTGATCTCTCCCTCAAGTCCACTTCATCTCTATGAAGTCTATCACCTTGTCCTCGATTCAACATGAAACTTATGTTGTCCTTGTTTTAACAAACCCATCCTCAAACTCAGTTTTCTGACCAATATCCAATCTATTTCTGTCTATTCTGTCTTTCAGATCCTCAACAAGTCATTGCCATCCAAATCGATACCAACCTTTCTCATTTCTCTGTTTGAAAATCAACAGTTCAGCTTTCACCTTCTCAGAATATTTAGCCAGCACAGGTCAAATCTCACATGTAACTTGAACTCTAGTATTAGCTTTCCTCAATCTCCGTGCAACTTTTGGTAAGAACAATCATTCACTACTGCCTTTTCTGGTGATGTATCTCCATGTCAGCTCATCTGTCAAATCACTCAACAATGACTCATAAAATTGGCTCGTTAAAAAGTACATCGCATAGAATCCCAACAGGGCAGAAGAGGCCATTCAGCCCATTGAGTCTGCACCAACTCTCTAACAACCATCCTATGCAGGCCCTCTCCCCCACCTCAACCCTGCAACCCCAGGCATTTACCATGGCCAATCCACCTAACCTGCACATCTTTGGACTGAAGGGGGAAACTGGAGCACCCAGAGGAAACCCATACTGACACAGGAGAATGTGCAAAGTCCACACAGACAGTCACCCAAGGCCGGAATTGAACCCGGGTCACTGAAGCTGTGAGGCAGCAGTGCTAACCACTGTGCCACCATTTTTATCGCTGCGAGCAGGGAACTTTTAATCCCCGAACTTCAGCCACTGCACTCCAGGTCAATCACTGAAAGCAATGGGCGGATTTTTCTCCCTCTCCGCAGCATATTTCACAGCGATGGGAGGCTTCATGCCGCTTGCTGGTGGTGGAATCCTATAGTCCTGCTGTTGTCAATGAGGATCCCTGCTGAACACACAGTTTGCTACTGGGAAACCTGCAGTGGGGGTGCACTGTCGATGGGATCATAAGATCCCACTGGTGTAAACGGCAGCAAGATTTCAGCAAACATATTTACTGATCCTAAAATGAAGCTGACAACTATGATGCCAGCAACACAGGAAAAAGCACTGTTGTTTTGCTACTTGTAACTGAGACTAAACAAAATATTCCATGGTGCAATTATGAGACCAAAGCCAATGTCACTTCTAGATTCCTCTGATTCCTTTTCTAAATGTAAATTCTTATTGCAGTTATAACCTTTGTGATAAGTTTTCATCTGTGCAATTCATCTGACTTCTTGTCCACATGCTCTACATTATTTCTGTCCCATTCAAAGTCAGTAATGATAACCGTGCAGCTGCAGCTGTAGTATATTATCCTTTTTGATTCCGCTGCAGCTTTTAATATTGATGATCACTCAATTGTCCTCCATTTGGATAAATGCGAGGTAATGCATTTTGGTAAATTGAACCAGGGTCGGACTTACTCAGTTAATGGTAGGGTGTTGGGGAGAGTTACAGAACAAAGAGATCTAGAGGTACATGTTCATAGCTCCTTGAAAGTGGTGTCACAGGTGGACAGAGTGGTGAAGAAGGCATTCAGCATGCTTGGTTTCATTGGTCAGAACATTGAATACAGGAGTTGGGACGTCTTGTTGAAGTTGTACAAGACATTGGTAAGGCCAAACTTGGAATACTGTATACAGTTCTGGTCACCCTATTATAGAAAGGATATTATTAAACTAGAAAGAGTGCAGAAAAGATTTACTAGGATGCGACCGGGTTTGAGTTTATAAGGAGAGGTTGGATAGACTGAGACTTTTTTTCTCTGGAGCGTAGAAGGCTGAGGGGTGATCTTATAGAGGTCTATAAAATAATGAGGGGCAAAGATCAGTTAGATAGTCAATGTCGTTTCCCAAAGGTGAGGGAGTCTAAAACTAGAGGGCATAGGTTTAAGGTGAGAGGGGAGAGATACAAAAGTGTCCAGATGGACAAGTTTTTCACACAGAGGGTGGAGAGTGTCTGGAACAAGCTGCCAGAGGAGTAGTAGAGGCGGGTACAATTTTGTCTTTTAAAAAGCATTTAAATAGTTACATGGGTAAGATGGGAATAGAGGGATATGGGCCAAATGCAGGCAATTGGGACTAGCTTTGGGTTTTTAAAAAAAGGTGGCATGGACAAGTTGGGCCGAAGGGCTTGTTTCCATGCTATACACCTCTATGACTCTATGACACTGCCTTTCCTCCATGATCCACTTGCATTGTATATCCTCTAATTCCTTTCTTATTCTCGAGCTAGCCAGTGCATCTGCTGCAGCAGGTACACCTGCAATATCACCTTCAGCATGACCCAAGGTTTCAACCTAGATCTTCTGTAATTTCTTACATGCATGCTGTCCCGTGGAGACATAATCCACAAATATGAGGTCAGCTTTCTTCTGCACATCACCGATATTCATCTTTAACTCTGTGACACAACTCTTGGCAGATGAACACAAACATCAAGTTGTGGCTGAGCCAATATCTCCACAAATCAAACACCGACAGGCCAAAACCATTCAATTTTGTTCTCCACAAATCTCCACATGCTAGTTCCCAATTTTATCTCTGTTCATGCTCACCACCCTGAACCCAACAGCACAAACTTTTGGTGCCCCGAGCAGTAATAAAGAGAGCTTCAAATTTCACACATCTTCAGTCCAAAATCCTCAGCCATATTTGTCACCTCCAGGCTTGATTTTTTTTAATGTTCTCTCTGTCAGCTTCTCGAGTTCCACGCTATACAAATTCCACCTCATTCAGAATTCCACTGCCTACATTCTAATCTAAATTGAAGACTGATCACCAATCACCTGCCCCCACTGTCCTTCACTAGCTTCAGTAAGAAGTTTAACAACACCAGGTTAAAGTCCAACAGGTTTATTTGGTAGCAAAAGCCACACAAACTTTCGGAGCTGCAAGCCCCTTCTTCAGGTGAGTGGGAAACACTTCGTTCACATCCTCCATATTAGAGATTGGAGTATCATGTGCCCTTCTTCTACTGTCCTCATCTTCAGATCCTTTAGCTATCATGGATTTCCTTTCTGGAATTCTTTCCAAATATACCTCAATCTTCAAAAATCTTGGCTAATCTATCTCTTCAATCTTGTTTTTGGTCACCTGCCAAGTTCTTTTTCAAAATTCCTGCCCCCTAGAGCGATTTGAAATAAATTTATAAATAAAGCAGCAGGGTCAGAGGGAACAGGGAAGTTATTACAAATCAGGTAGGGCTGAAAGGAGATACAAAATCTTTTGTGAACATACATTTAACCAATTGGCACAAATTTTGTGGGGGTCAGTTAAAATGGGAGTGTGATTGGGGCTAATAGTATGTAAACACCACCATTTGCGAGTGCCCCTCCCAGCTGTACACTATCCTGATTTGGAACCATAAACGCCTTCACTGTCGCTAGGTCAAAATCCCGGAACTCCTTCCCTAACAGCATTGTGGGTGCACCTACAACACATGAACTGCAGCAGTTCAAGAGGGCAGCTTATCATCATCTTCTCAAGGGCAGTTAGGGGTGGACAATAAATGCTGACCTAGCCATCATCCACATCCCATGAATGAATAAAAAGGGTAAAGTTTTCTTTTAAGTTTACTCTTAGGAGATGGATGATATGGTCTCGCCTATTGTCTATCTTTATTTTCCATGAGATAGGTGAAATGTTTTCTTTTTTAAATTTTAATTTTCAACTGAAATTAATGACAACATTTTGGTTTTGAGTTTTGTCAAAGAAACCAGAGGTGGTGTGTCAGTCTGCAAATAGAAGAGAAGTAGTCGTTAAATGTCAGATTTGCCTGAAATGAAGCTTTAAGAATTTAATCTTCAGTTATTTTCAAAGATTTGCTTTATTGGCTTTTATTTGTTATTTTCAGGGGAAAAAACAAAATTTCTCATTGGAAGACAGAAATCATTATTCTACATCAACTCCTGCTGAGCCACAGATTGTATACTGCGGAATTCAACAAATTACACATTTTCAGAATGCAGAAATGTAGTTGGAAGCATTTTCAAACTGTTGAAGTAAAAAAATCCATTTAAACCTGGGCTTTTGTGACAAATTTGAGGCCTTGTAGTAACAGAAGTTTTTTTTTCCCAATTTAGGCTTTGAAAGACACTGAAAACAATTTAATTGGTAAATTTATGATATTTTTGAAAAATATAATTTGTACTTTTGCTTAAAGCCTCATTATGGGAAACAGATGTTTCAGTTCCTGTCAAAAACTGTTGGGAAAAGTACCTTTCAATTTGTATTTTGAGTGGCTCATTTGGTTCTTTGTGGCTTCAAGCGTGATGAAACATTGACTTCAGGGGTGGGATTTTCCAGCTGCGCTCGTCCCTAAACCAGAAAGTCCCACCCGAGGTCAACTGACCTTTGCATGATCCGCAACCCCCCCCACCCCACCAGCCTGCTACGATTCCCGTGGCGGGCGGGATGGGAAAATTCCACCCATAATTTTTTTCTCATCATAAAATATTGACATGTTACTGAACATTTCACCCATAAGTGTTGACATGAAATGTTTTAGTAGCAAATCATGATATTGGGATGTAAAGTTTACAGATAGGAAGCATAGACCATATGCAAGATTTTTGATATCTTGCACATGAACAGATATAAAATGGAGAACTACTTCTTCACTGAAGTGCACATGCAATCAACATATACAAGTATTTTCATATGGGATGCATAAAAGATTATGTCAGGAATTTTTAGAAGAAAAAAAAACCTCTGAGCAATGCAGACATGCTTACTGGTTTAGATGGAGTTAAGTCACAGTGATCATAGCCAAGTTTTTAAATTTTCTCTAACAAGCATTTATACATTTGGTTGCAGTTCTTGAGACAAACCTGACGGATTCATATTAATCAAAAGAAATCTTTTCAATAGATGGAAAACCAACCTTTAAAAGACATTTGCACCAAAAATAAAGTTGCAGCCACTTCCAAAATGTATGACTGCTACAGAGAGGCAAACAAATAAAGGTTTTAAACTTGAGTAAAGTAGCAAAAAAAAGTCAGTATTTAGAAGAGAGCTGAACAAGTTGAAGAGTGAAATAAAGAAACAGAATAGAATGAAACTGGATATTTGAATTTTTAAATTTTAATGTCAAATTGTATCTTAGGGACATTACAGTATTGGGCTACTTCAAATATCACAATCTGCGATTTACAAATTAAATATTGGAAAGGCATAAAAAGATTGATGAGAGAAAACTGTTCGCTTTATTGAACCAGCTCAATCAACAGACATTTCAACGAACATGATCAAATTAAAAATGATTTAATTGTGAGATCTGAGAACAGACAAAACCACCAAAAAGATCCAAATGCAAAACTTTTCCCAGAAACTGGAGCATAATCAAACAAAAGGGCAAGAATATTGTGTTACTCGTCAATAATGTTTTGCATATGGTTTCAGCAAGACAGGAACATATCAATTACATATCTGATTATTTATGTACAAATATATTAACTTCAATCAGTTATAAAACAAATATTCTTTCAAACAATGGAAACTGAAATAACTGTAAAACAACAAAGATAATGCAGATATGAAAGTCGAGACAAATCCAAATATATTAACTTCTACAGTACTCTGCTTCCAATATTTGCTCAATGAACCTGATAAATGGCAAAGCAGATTTGAAAATTATCCTTCAAAATATACTTCATGTTCCTTAAACCATAAATCTGGACAACAATCTGGATTGCTGGAAGATGACAATTTGTTTTTTGGATTTCTAATACCAGCTTGTTGGCAGCTTTTGATTAAATTCAAAGATATTTTACTAGATTGGGGCTATACACATCTAATGTGTCAAATACAAATGTAAACTTTCCCTCAACACAGCTAAAGCAGTGTGCATTCTGCTATGTCAGTGACAAGAGGTAGAAAAAAAGCCTGATGAAAAGAAGGCATGGAGTCTCTTGTGATTAATTTTCCTATCAGATTGCTAAATTTACCCAGGAGATATCAAGAATAAATAGTCTGCTCTCTTATGGAAACACGATGTTTACCATGCTGTTAAATTATTCAGCAATTTCAAACAGAGATGGGCAGAGGAGTCTTATACCTTGTGAGCTAAAACACTACAAATATACCACCTTAACATGTAATACATGACAGTTGGACAAAAAGGCTGAATTTATAAATACCATAGGAATAGACAACTCTTATTACAAAAGCCAAAATGAAAATAATTTACATAATATTAATCACAAAAGAATGTCCTGTATTTTGGATGGTAAGGAGGGTAGAAGAGAGAAGTAGACATTGAATGCAAGATAAAAGTATTGAGGTGGAAATATAGATTACTAGCACAATTGAAGAAATAAGATGAAAGATTGGTGCACTCAGAGGTGCTACTTTTCAGATGAGCAGTTATAGAATTATAGAATGATTAGGCACAGAAGGAGGCCATTTGGCCTGTTGCATCCATGCCAAATCTCTGCAAAAACAATTTAGCTGGTCCCATTTCCTTGCTTTTTCCTTGTAGCCCTACCAACTTTTTTTCTTCAGCATTCCCATTTGAAATCCACGTGCAAATCTGCCTCCATCATTCTCCCAAGCAGTGCTAGATACGAACCACTCATCATAAAAAAGATTTTCCCTGTGTTGGCTTTGGTTCTTTTGTCAACCATTTAAAATCTGTATTCTCTGGTTCTCGATCCTTTTGTGAACGGAAACAATTTCTATCTAGTCACCTAGATCCATCATGACCTTGAACATCAAGGGCAGGATGTTCCATGCCGCACTTGACATGTTTTGCAGCAGTGGAGGCAACCTGACACTGGCTGCTGTCAATGGAGTTTCCCATTGGGGAATTTCCCAATGGTAAAACCCATTGAGAGGGTTTGCTGTCAGTGGGTCTGGAAGGTCCCGCCAATGAGAACAGCTGGAAAATTCCGACCCAAATCTTCTCTCAGCCTTCTCCTCTCTAAGGAGAATAACCATAGTTTCTCCAATCTATCCACATAACTAAAATCCCTGATCATTGGAAAGATTCGCTTAATTGTTTTCTGCACCCTCTCCAAAACCTTCACACCCTTTCTAAAGAGTTGTACCCAAAACTGGCAGTTGAGGTTCATTATAACTTTCTTGCTTTTGTACTTTATGTCCAGGATTTTATGTGCCTTTTAAATCATTTTCTTAATCTTTCATGTCACCTTTAATGATTTGTACACATATACTCCCGAAGTCTCTCTGTTCTTAAGAGAACTATATCCTTTATGTCTTCATGCCTCTCTTCATTCATCCTGTCAAAACATATTACTTCAAGCTTCTCTACATTTAATTTCATCTGTCACATGTCTGTCCACTCCACCAGCTTGTCTATGTCGCCTTGAGGTCTCCTATTATCCTCGTTGCAATTGACAATACTTCCAAGTTTTGTGTCATTGCAAGCTTTAAAATTTGCTCTACATTCCAAGCTTAAAAGTTATTAATATACAAAATCTGTGATCCCAGTAAAGACCCTTTGAAACCCCAATGTAAACCTTCCTCCTGTCTGAAAAACAACTGTCACTGCCATTTCCAGTCACTTAGACAACTTCACATCCATGTTGACAGTATCCCTTTTTATTCCACGAGCTTCAACATTGCTGGCATCTGTTGTGGCATTTTGTTAAAAGCCTTCTGAGTGTCCATATACACCATACTAACCAGATTACTCTCATCAATGCTCTGTTACCTCATTTAAATTCAATCAAGTTAGTTACACAGAATTTGCCTTTAACAAGTCCATGTGGCTTTCCTTAATTAATCTACACTTTCTCCAAGTGATTGTTAATTTTGTCCTGGTTGATCATTTCTTAAAGCTTTTCCATCAAGGTTAAATTGATTGGCCTGTAGTTTTTGGGTTTATGCTTCAAGCAAGTTCACACCTGCTCCAGTCCTACAAAAAAAATCTCTCAGCATTTTTCACCGAGGCTCAGGGGAGTCCAGAATTGTCAGCTTTTTCTCCACAAGACCATCAATTTAAATATATATTTAACACTGTTACAACTCGGATCCCAACAAATGAGCCATGCATCCCACCAATCTGAGCTGAGATTTCAGCTCTCATTGGATGAAAATCAAAGAAGTAAACACGTGACTAAAGTAGTGTAGGTAAGAGGGATTCCATTTGATGGTGCACTGACATTAGTATTGGAACAGGAGGGATCTGTACCTTTGGGACGGTCTTCACCTGAACTGATCCGGGACCAGTGTTCGAGTACGGGAAGTACAATGGTTAATGGAAAGCAAAGCAGCAGGTTAGCATATGAGGAGAAGGTTCAACTACGTGGAAAACTTTGAAAAATGTAAAAAGGAAGGAGAACTCAGGAGATGTTATTAATGGAAGTGTTAGAATTCAAAAAGGTATAAAAACTAGCATAAGGGCACTTTACCTAAATGCTCGTAGTATTCGAAACAAGCTAAATGAGTTGACAGCACAAATCATTGCGAACAAGTATGATTTAGAGACCTTTATAGAGACATGGTGGTTATGACTGGGAGTTAAATATCCAGGGGTATCAGACTATTCAGGACAAACAGGAAGGTAAGGGAGGTGGTGTCGCTCTGATATTTAAGGATGACATCAGGGCATTAGTGAGGGATGATTTGGTTCTAGGGAGAAAAAGGTTGAATCCATTTGGGTGGAAATCAGAAACAGTAAAGAGAAAAAGTCCCTGATAGACTTGGTCTATAGCCCAGCAAATAATATCATGATGGGACGTACAACAAAGAAATAACATGCATGTAAAAATGGTACGGCAACTATCATGGGGGATTTTAATCTACATGTTGATTGGTTGGTCAAGGCAGCCTTGAGAAGAAGTTCATAGAATGTATCCGTGATAGTTTCCTTGAACAATATGTAATGGAACCTACGAGGGAGCAAGCTATCCTAGATCTGGTCCTGTGTACTGAGACAGGAATGATTAATGATCTCACAGTTAGGGATCCTCTCAGAAGGAGTGATCACAATATGGTTGAATTTAAAATACAGATGGAAGGAGAGAAGGTAAAATGCAATACCAGTGTCTCGTGCTTAAACAAAGACGACTACAATGTGATGAGGGAGGAGTTGGCTAAGGTAGACTGGGAGCAAAAACTTTATGGTGGGACAATTGAGGAACAGTGGAGGACTTTCAAAGTGATTTTTCACAATGCTCAGCAAACGTATATACTAGTGAAAAGGAAGGACTTTAGGAAAAGGGATAATCAGCCATGGATATCTAAGGAAGTAAAGGAGGGTATCAAATTGAAAGAAAATGCATACAAAGTGGCAAAGATTAGTGGGAAACTAAAGGTCAACAGAACACCACAAAAAAAGCTATATATAAAGAAAAGAAAGATAGATTATGAGAGTAAACTAGCTCAGAATATAAAAACAGATAGCAAAAGTTTCTATAAATATATAAAATGAAAAAGAATGGCTAAAGTACACATTGGTCCTTTAGAGGATGAGAAGGGGGATGTAATAACTGGAAATGTGAAAATGGCTGAGGCATTGAACAGGTATTTTGTGTTGATCTTCACAGTGGAAGACACAAATAACATGCCAAAAATTGATGACAGGAAGGCTATGGCAGGTGAGGACCTAGAAACGATCATCATCACTAAAGAATTAGTGTTGGACAAGCTAATGGGGCTAAAGGTAGACAAGTCTCCTAGTCCTGATGGAATGCATCCCAGGGTACTAAAGGAAATGGTGGGGGAAATAGCAAATGCACTCGTGGTAATTTACCAAAATTTGCTGGACTCTGGGGCAGTTCCAGCAGATTGGAAAATAGCAAATGTGACGCCACTGTTTTAAAAAAGGAGGTAGACAAAAGGCAGGTAACTATAGGCCGGTTGGCTTAACTTCTGTAGCGGGAAAATGCTTGAATCTATCGTCAAGGAAGAAATAGCAAGACATCTGGATAGAAATTGTTCCATTAGGCAGATGCTACATAAGTTCATGAAAGGCAGGCCATGTTAAACTAATTAACTGAAATTCTTTGAGAACATTACGAATGCAGTAGACAATGGGGCATCGGTGGATGTGGTGTATCTGGATTTCCAAAAGGCATTAGACAAAGTGCCGCACAAAAAGCTGCTGCATAATATAAAGGTACACGGCGTTACAGATAATGTATTGGCATGGAAAGAGGATTGGTTAACGAACAGAAAGCAAAGAGTGGGGATAAATGAGTTTTTTTCTGGTTGGCAATCAGTGACTCGTGGTGTGCCTCAGGATTCAGTGTTGGGAATGCAATTGTTTACAATTTGCATCGATGATTTGGAGTTGTGGATCAAATATAGCATATCAAAGTTCGCAGATGATACTAAGATGAGTGGTAGAGCAAAGTGTGCAGAGAACACTGAAAGTCTGCAGAGAGATATAGATATTTTAAGTGAGGGGGCAAGGATCTGGCAGATGGAGTACAATGTTGGTAAATGTGAGGAGGAATAACAGCAAAATGGACTATTATTTAAATGGTAAAAAATTGTAGCATGCTGCTGTGCAGAGGGACCTGGGTGTACTTGTGCATGAATCGCAAAAAGTTGGTTCGCAGGTAATTAAAGCAGCTAATGGAATTTTGTCCTTCAGTGCTAGAGAGATGGAGTTTAAAAACAGGGAGGTTATGTTGCAGCTGTATGAGATGCTGGTGAGGCCACACCTGGAGTATCGTGTGCAGTTTTGGTCTCTTTAGTTGAGAAAGCATGTACTAGCACTGGAGGGGGTGCAGAGGAGATTCACTAGGTTGATTCCGGAGTTCAGAGGGTTGGCTTATGAGGAGAGATTGAGTAGACTGGGACTATACTCATTGGAATTTAAAAGAATGAGGGGGGTCTTATAGAAACATATAAGATTATGAAGGGAATAGATAAGATAGAAGCAGGGAGGTTGTTTCCACTGGTGGGTGAAACTAGAACTAAGGAGCATAGCCTCAAAATAAGGGGGAGCAGATTTAAAATAGAGTTGAGGAATTCCCTGCCCAGTGATGCAGTTGAGGCTACCTCGTTGAATATTTTTAAGGCAAGGATTACAGTAAAGGAATTAAGGTTATGGTTAGTGGGTGAGTAAGTAGAGCTGAGTCCATGAAAAGATCAGCTATGATCTTATTAAATGGCAGAGCTGGCTCGACGACCAGATGGCCTACTCCTCTCCTAGTTCTTATGTTCTTAAGTTCTTATTGTCCAGAGTCAGCTGAATGCACAGCTGGAGATTTCCCAAATAATGTGGAAGATGCTATGGAAGGATTTGATAACAAAGACATGGATCTTGAAGTTGATATCCTGGCACTAATAAAGGCAGTGAAGCTACACCAAGAATGGATGTCCTAAATTGCTCGCAGCTAATGAAGTACTTTTGAAGTGTAGAACAAGGTCCCCCAAACAGCAGATCAATGACCAGATAAAGCTTTTGGTTGATGAATAAATGTTAGCCAGGACACATGAAGACTCCCTGCTCATCAGTTAAAAACAAAACCTACAGCATATTTCAATGACTGAAGCAGATGTGGACTTTGTTTAATAGTTTATTTGAACAACAGCACCTCTGAAGGTGCAGCGCTTCCTCAGCACCAAACTGACTTAGCCCACATTTTATGCGCAAGTCTTTGAAGTGCGGTTTGAACCCGTGTCCTCATGACTCAATTTCGCTACTACTGATTGAAGACTGACAGCTGGCAGAGTAACATGTATGGATTTTCTACATGAAATGATGCAGGCTGATAATTTGAGATTTGATGTCAATAGGCAACAGCTCAAAAGCTAGTGGTGATGACAGAGGATAGAATTGGGTATCATTGGCACACACATTACCTCACATTTGTTTGTGGGCAATGATGGCATGTAAGAGGGGACCAAAGATGGAATTATGGGCCACAAAAGCACAGGAAACAAACATGTTTCAGAAGGTGTCAATATGCGCTGTGACAATTAGGAGTGAAAGCATGTAATAGTAGAACAGTGGTGAGTCATGGCAGGGAGAGGGCAAATTGAATTGAAAGCAATCAGTGTTGAGAGCAGGTATCAAGGAAGATTTTGAGTCATGGCCACTCATATAGGATTGGGCCAGGGGTGACTTTAATCAGAGCAGTCTCCATTCTGGAGCTGAGTGAAAAACAAGTAGATACTTCAGTGATAACAATGTGCTCAATGACCTTTAAAAAAACCCAGTTACAACACAATAAGCAATAGTTTAATGATTGCAGATAAAATTAACTTTGTCAACTCCCACAATACAGTAGCTTCTTGACCACCCAGGATCCCTGGCTCAGGCTTTCTTGTTCCGTTTTTTCCGCACACTGTTCCCCCACATATCCTCTAATCTCAAGAAAAGTGCTAAGACTCCGAATTCACATCAATTAAATGAATATCAATAACATTTATATCAAAAATGTTCACTTACTGAATGTCCCAGCACAGCCATACTGTAGAAAAATGTCCCCATCCTAGCTTCCTAATTACATGATATCGTGCATTAAACAGGTCCCCTATTTTCACAGCATGGTAGCCACCTGAAAAACAAGCAAGGAAAAGAATAACTGTTCAGTGCCAAGGCCATTATTTTTCTTAAAAGATATAGTGGAGATATAGAATTGTCCAAAATTGTAACTGCAGCCATGAACTTGAAAATGCAAAATCTCATGTCGAAACCAAAAGAGCATTTTATTAAAGCAAATATGCACAATCCAAAATCATAGCATTCATGAATAAAACCAAGTTATATTTTGTATTCTTTGAAGCACATGGCCATGTAAATGAGAGATGGTAGGGGAAGTGGAGCTGAGGTAGATGAGCCAAGATCGTTCTGAACGACATGCAGGCTTGAGGGATCCTGTAGTCTACTCCTGCTGTTATTTCTTATGTTCACATATGCCTGAACAGCTGTAGTTTGAAACTAAGTTTTCTAATAAAGCTATGTACCAGCCTTCGATAATATAGAATGATTACCAAATGACTTTCAAATGTAAGAGTTTACATGAATAGTTGACTCAGAATGATTATTATTTTTCTGAGAATAAAAGCATAAAATGGGACTGAACTAATTCTTGTATTTTCTCAAGAATCCTTTGAAAATAAATATATGCTATATCTTATTTTTCAATTTTTAAATACAAACTCCTTCACATACCACACAAAGCTCAGGATCAATGCAGGCTAAACGTCTCTTGTACACACATTTGTTAACATAAGCATCACAGAAATGGATGTGCTTTCTCTCTGACACTGGCACCCTGGACCACGCAAGGATGTCACACCACAGCAAAAGCATTACTTTTCCAGAAGAATGACTAGAGACTAGAAACTAGAAAGGTGAAGCTTAAACTTTCAATAATTAACCACAGAGAACAAAATATCACAATACAGGCAAAGTACACCAGCTTAGTTTCTTCATTTCACTTGTTACGTTTGTTACTAGAACGTAAAAAGTAGCACGGTCAAATACATAAGGAAGATACATCCTTCACACAAAGATAAAAGCAAATTACTGTGGATACTGGAATCTGAAAAAAACAAAAATGCTTGAAAATCTCAGCAGTTCTGACAGCACCTGTGGGAGAGAACAGAGTTAACCTTTAAGTCGGGATGACTCTTCGTCAGAGCATTCAGACTTAACAGTCATCCAGACTTAAAATGTTAGCTCTGTTCTCTCTCTACAGATGCTGTCAGACCTGCTGAGATTTTCCAGCATTTTCTGTTATAGTTGTGTGACACGTTTTTCACAAGTTGACAACACAAATTAATTCTACCAAATGGCAAGTCACGGCACGGTGACACAGTGGTTAGCATTGCTGCCTCACAGAGCCAGGGACCCGGGTTTGATTCCCGGCTTGGGTCACTGTGGAGTTTGCATGTTCTCCCAGTGTCTGCGTGGGTTTCCGAAAGACGTGCTGGTTAGGTGCACTGGCCATGCTAAATTCTCCCTCAGTGTACCCAAACAGGCACTGGAGTGTGGCGACTGTGGGATTTTCCACAGTAATTTCATTGCAGTGTTAATGTAAACCTACTTGTAACACCAAGAAATAAACTTTAACTTTTAAACTTTAAGTCTTTCATAGAAGAAATATGCAATCAATCAGTACTATACATTAAATTATCAAAATCTTTGAAGGTGTTACCTTCACATGGGATCAAGGTAGCCCAAGTAAATGGCAAATGATGTTCTCTTGGCAAAAAAATCAGCCGTTTAAAATGCATGACAAAAGTTATTTAGCAAGTGCTTGCTTAAAACTTTGGTTCAGAAGGCATTTATTATGTAGGATGGCAACAACTGTTTAGTTTCATAAGCTAATTCCAGCAGTCAACATTCAGTTTTACTTCTAAAAGATCAGAAAAATGTTATAGCCCTGATCTCAAAAACACAGGTGGGTTTTTTTAACCACTGGAATTTTTTAAAAATCACAAAAATAATGACCATAACTAAGGCAACAGGAAGATCAAATTTCGATTCCACAAAGGCAATGTGTGATTTTTTAAAAAAAGATATTTGGGATTATTTTATATGTTTCTTCATAAACTATGAAATTCTGTCTTGAACAAACTTTCAAACTGGAAGATCGTATGAAGAACATTGTATTGGTTTTTGCATACCGGCTTATTCGGTTGTATTTCAGACTGATATTGAAATTGTTTATGGTCCACAACTGTTAATGAGCCAAGCAAAGCCTGAGTCAGGAAGTGTCAGTTATATAGTTAATTTAATGTCGAATAGAAAGCAAACTAAAGAGAGGGAAAGAAATGTGGGGGTAACAGAAAAAGATAAAGAGACAGAAAGCTATAAGTTTTTAAAAAATCATCAACAATAATTAAAATTTAAAGGAATGAGACTCCACATTTCTACAAGCTTATTTTCATGTCCTTCCACATATTTGAATAATGAGTCAATCAGTGAAATACTGTTAGAGCAAAGCTTTAGGGGACCCGGTGGTACAATGGTTAGCACTGATGCCTCAAACGCCAGGGACCCAGGTTCAATTCTGGCCCTGTGTGACTGTGTGTGTGGAACAAGAACAAAGATCAGTACAGCACAGGAACAGGCCCTTCAGCCCTCCAAACCTGCACCGATCACATTTACCTATCTAGACCAACTGCTTCTAACCCTCTATTCCCGTTTGTTCATATGTCTATCAACCACTCACTTGACAGTGCATTCCAGGCCCCCACCACCCTCTGCGTAAAAAACTTCCCCCGCACATCTCCACTGAAGCTTTCTCCCCTTATCTTGAACTTGTGTCCCCTTGTAATTGTCATTTCTGCCCTGGGAAAAAGCTTCCAACTGTTCACCCTATCTATACCTCTCATAATATATAAACTTCCATCAAGTCACCCCTCAGCCTCCATCCTTCCAGGAAGAAAGAATCCCAGTTTATTCAATCTCTCCTCATAGTTAATACCCTCCATACCAGACAACATCCTGGTAAACCTTTTCTGTACTCTCTCCAAAGCATCCACATCCTTCTGGTAGTGTGGTGACTAGAATTGGACACAGTATTCCAAATGTAGTCTAACCAACGTTTTATACAACTGTAACATAATTTGCCACCTTTTATACTCAAGTTTGCACGTTCTCCCCGTGTTCTGCATAGATTTCCTCCAGGTGCACTGGTTTCCTCCCACAGTCCAATGATAAGCAGGATTGGTTGGATTGGCCATGCTAAATTGCCCCAATGATGTGTAGGTTAGGGGGATTTGCCATGGTAAATGTGTGGGGATATAGGATAGGGTGGGCATGGACATGGCTCAGATGCACTGTTGGAGAGTCAGTGCAAACTCGGTGGGCTGATTAGCCTCTTTCCAAGACAATATTTCTCCCTCAATCATTACCACCACAAGCAGATTATCTGATCATTAATTAATCTGCTGTTTGTGGGATTTTGTTACAAGTAAATTGACTAATTACCCAATTAATTACTAAGGTGGGTAAGTGGACCCGAGTCCACAGAAAGATCAGTCATGATCTTATTGAATGGCGGAACAGGCTCGAGGGACCAGATGGCCTACTCCTGCTCCTAGTTCTTATGTTCTTACCTGTACGATTTATTTACTCAACACGGATTGCACCTTAGAAGTAATCAATTGATGTCAATGTCTATGACATGCCAATGTCAATTTAAGTTCCTTCTTAATCCTAGCCTTACTACTTGTGATACGTAAACAAGTTAAATAACAAAAGGCATTTCAGACGTCATGTCTGTGGAACCCTTGTAGTTTAAGTACGTACTTTTCAGGAAATATAAACTGAGAGTTTTCCCAGTAGTATGTCATTTGTTATATGACCATATATCAAATATGTGAAATAGTACCAAGTTCATATTTTATATTGCTCACTCAATGCCATTTCAAATTCAATAGCAAAGGACATATTCTTCAGCACACCAGTAGAAATTCAAAGTATTCACAGAAAGAAAAAGCTCAGCCAGAAAGCTGAGCAATACATCAAGTCTATTCATACAGATCAGATGTACCGTACCCTATTGTAGTTCAGTAAACTGGAGTTTACCTTTACAATAGTCAGCAGGGTCTTCTTGCTCTTCATCGTCAGATCCAAGGATTTCCTCCTCAGGTTCTGGAGGAACAGGTTCTGGGAGAGGTGGTGGAGGTGGAGGGGGTGCCGCAGGAGCTTTCTGTTGAGCCTCTGGCCTTGAGGAGAAAGAGAACAATGAGCAAGTACTGTTTAAAATGTCATGCTGGAAAAGGTACAATGTTTTTTAAATTGGAGATGTATAATAAAGTACACCTTAAAAGGATACAATTTGTTTTGATTGCTCACATAGAAACAAGAAGCAGGAGTAGGCCATTCGGCCGTCAAGCCTGCTCCACCATTCATCTTGATCATGGCTGATCATTGAATTCAATATCCTGATCACCCCTTCCTCCCATATCCCTTGATCCCTATATAGAAACACCTTCAATATTGGACTAAAACAGTTAATTCTAAAATCCTTTACATATGATTTATGATCTAAAACTTTTATTGTTTTAGATCTTATACTGGGTCAGTGCTAAATTCACCACCTTGTGGATACTGAGACATACGAACCAGGAGAGTCCTGAATCCCTGGTCTCTGCTGTTTAAACTTAATAGGCACCAGTGGCAGAAAGACACAATAACAGACTTCAGCAACCAAAACCAGGGAAAAAGGCATCTATGGTTACTCCCTTGATTCAATGACCACTTTTGAGAAATCTGCCTATATATGCATACTGAAGTGAACTTAATCAGGCTCAGTTGTGAAGGCACAACAGAAGACCCTAAGCAACATGATTGCCTGTGTTCACACTTAAGAACAGCACTTGAACAAGGAGGCTGACCTCCTTGAGCCCATACTCCAATAGTACTTACTGTCTTCAAGAGTGGAGTATGCACGAAAATTAACTTGATAAAAATGTCACACTAATAACCTAGCAAAATTCTCTCAAGAAGTCATCTGGTGTTGTGTGTCAAAAAAACACAGAACAAAGGTGGATTCTTGACAGCAAGAGATGACCACATTTGTCCTCTTTTGAGGGAGATGACCACATTTGTCCGTATGACAAGAATCAATCCTGGATCCCCAAACTTCAAGTGGTCAATTGCAGGTAGCATTCAACATTATTGTAGAGATTTTAATAAAAATGGGAAACATGTGAAACTTTCATGCAACAGCATTTTAGGCATTTGAGATAGAGTTTGTGGAATTTGAGAAGGGGCTGTCAGAAAGTAGATTTATAATCCACAAAGATGATTAGGAATTTGCTTGTTGAGTAAATAAACTGTAAAATGCTATATGGCAAAATTCACTCTTTAGCTACAAGTCATGCTACACCTCCATCTCATGGTGGCATTCCAAACAAGCAAAGACAATATTGCTGATGAGATTTGTATATTAACATTGGTATTATAATATTAACAGCATCACAAATGTATATTGACACAACATTGAAAGAATACCAGTTGAAGTGTTATTTTTCCAATAGCATATGGGCACCAATATACTAAGAATTATGTTTCAACAATTTGGTCATTGATAGAGACCTAAAAAATATGCTGAGCAATGTTTGGCTGAAACCCTTCTCAATTGGTGAACAATAATTGTGTTAAGAGGATTTCAGAGCTATCAAAGGCTTTGGAGGAGAGAAAAGAAAAGGAGGAAGAATGATATAGGCATTACAGTATACTCCTTCAGGATGCACCATCAAATTTGTACATTCGTCGTCTGAAATGTCAAATATTTCAATCTTTGACATTATGAAAAAAACAGATGTTTTTTGACAGTTGTTTCCAGCTCACATTGATGTGCTGCATGCAGGAATGCTACTAGAATCCCAAATTTAAGTTAATGAAAATTGACTTCAAGGGAGATTCACCACAGGTCAGGTCGAAAAAAACAGCTGCATTCTATGTTGCTCTCCATAAGACCTTTTAAATCAGAGCATGCTATTTTTTAAAAAAAGTTTGTCAGTCTCTTCAATCCCATTATTTGTAAGCTGTAGCTGAAGGCAAGATCAATGATGTACACTTGGCTTCCTGATTCCGAGAGCCGCTTTTACAAAAGAATAAGTGCACAAGTATAACAAGCTTAAAGCCAAAATATCAACCTCCAGACAAACCTGCATTATGCTCTAACATCTCTTTGCTTCAGTGCCTGAATTCTGATGCTCCATCATTATATAACATCAATAAGCATAAAGGAAGATGATGAATTTTTCATGCTATAATAAAAATAAAGGATAAAATGTCCAGTTTTGGTACCTGCTAGCATTAAATATCCTGATGTGTAACAGCACAGTAAATGGTTCCCATAGAGACAGATTTTGGATTTACGGACAACTGCTCAGGGAATGATCACCAACATGTTTTTCACTGCCAGTGCAACAATACAACAAAATACTGCAAAACCGAGAATTTTATGATGCTGGCTACAGGCACCATTTTAATTATTTTCAAAAATTACATTCATTTTATAATATTCTTCTCTTTTTCCATTTAGGCTGGAATGCTGTAAGAAACACCATTATTTTTGCAAGTGTATCCATCTACACATTTTATTTTCCAAGAGCCTACTCTTAGAAAATAAAATGTGTAGATGGATACACTTGCATGACTGGCACACATCAATTTTACACCAATATCAATTTCATAAAAATATTTGCCGTAAACGTCCGGCTTAAATATAGTTTGAATTAAAATGAAAATTTCACCTTCTTGCAAAGGTTCCAGATAATTAATCTTTTTGTTACCAATTGGTCAAAGGACAAAGCAGCAAACTATATACTGCATTGCATTTTAACATTATTAACTATTTTTTAAACTAAACCCCAAGGTGCTTTTAATTCAATTTTAATATTCACATCTTACAAAGTCCTGACCTCAGATTGCACTCATGTGCTATCAATAGACTCATAGCTCAGATTATAATGGAATATATACCCTGTTCAACAGAAAGAAATAGAAAAATCTCTTTCCAAAATTTGACTCGATAATCAACGTGGTCCCAGAAGTAGATAGAGACCTAAAAAATATGCTGAGCAATATTCATGTAGACTTTTCAGGTATAAAAACTGTGATGATTGGGTATTGATGTACCGAAATGCAATGTGGCTGAGTAAAGGCAGAAGCAAGTTAGGGACTGCTCAGTCTCCATTCTGAACCGTAGCTAATATGGAGATATTGAGCAAAGGCTGTGCTGTGCTCTGAAAGGGTGAAGCAAATATTAGAGGGTGCTGATGCCAGGCAAGTGCCTGGAGGACACCAATATTCTCTGGAGGCTAGCAGTTGAGCCATTTTGAACTGACAAAGAAATGGGTATAAAATTAATGATATGCTCCATCAAATGGCCAACTCCAATACAAGGAAGTTAACAACATAATATGAAAAATGTAAGCTCTGTCTTGCTGTTTTCGGTATTGTTCTAGAAACAAATATCACAATATGCAGTGGAAAAATTTTTGTGATTTATTCAAAATGTTCAGACATGCTAGATAAAATTAGTATTTGCTTTTTCAGTACATCATAATTTTTTTTACAATCATACAGCATGATTTGTTTGATTTTAACATTAATGTTCATTGTTACTGTTAATTTCATATTAACCATGTTGTCAAACTCAAATTTGATCTATAAAATGGCAGATTATCAGTGTCATAATGCTTTGAATAAAGAATAATCTAACAAGACATCAGGATAGTTTTTTAAAAAGCAACTTTCAGTATATCTTGCAATTCTAATTCACATGATAGTACATGTGCTGCGAGGTTACATAAAGCCATAAATACAAATTAAAATGCAGCTACACCTCACAGAGAATCAGTCCTTGAATGAATCTTGTGAATTACCTCAGTGTCCTACGCCTACAGCTACATTCTTGAGTTTTTGCAAAAATATGAGTTCGCACTGTACTAAATATTTCTGTGGTGGAATCTACCTCAAATATTTGGACAGGATATTGCAACTCTAGTCATGCCACAATTGATATTACAGATGTGGACTGCAAATCTAGTACAGTAATGCATTGACCATCCACTAAACAAGACCCATCACATCTATTTAACATTAACGTGTCTAACAGCTATGGTAAAAATAAAGGCAATGAAGCATACTTCAATGCTGGCTCAGATATTCAATCACAGCAGCAAAGAAATACATTTAAATTATTCAGGTCTATGTTAAACAGCAAAGAAGCCAAAATATTTATTTAAATTGGATGTCAGTGACATGGCCAGTAATTATTGCTCATGCTTAGTAACAGAGTGGTAACACAGTATTCGTTCATGGGATGCGGGCATCGAGGCTGGGCCAGCAATTATCACCCATCCCTGGGCATTTAAGAGTAAAACACATTGTTGTGGATCTGGAGTCATATATAAACCAGGCCAGGCCAGACCAGATGGTAGATTTTCTTCCCTAGAGGACATTAGTGAAGCAGATGGAGTTTTATGACAATTGACAATAGTTTCATGGTCATCATTAGACTTTTAATTCCAGATTTTTATTGAATTCAAATTTCACCAGTTGCCATGGTGGGAATCGAACCCGGGTCCCCAGAGCATTACTGTGGGTTTCCACCACTACGCCACTGCCTCCCCTTTAGAACAGACCATTGTCCGCAGCAAACTACCCAGCCTTCAGGAGAACAGTGACCACGACACCACACAACCCTGCCACAGCAACCTCTGCAAGACGTGCCGGATCATCGACACGGATGCCATCATCTCACGTGAGAACACCATCTACCAGGTACACGGTACATACTCTTGCAACTCGGCCAATGTTGTCTACCTGATACGCTGCAGGAAAGGATGTCCCGAGGCATGGTACATTGGGGAAACCATGCAGACGCTACAACAACAAATGAATGAACACCGCTCGACAATCACCAGGCAAGACTGTTCTCTTCCTGTGGGGGAGCACTTCAGCGGTCACAGGGATTCAGCCTCTGATCTTCGAGTAAGCGTTCTCCAAGGCGGCCTTCACGACACACGACAGCACAGAGTCGCTGAGCAGAAACTGATAGCTAAGTTCCGCACACATGAGGACGGCCTAAACCGGGATCTTGGATTTATGTCACACTATCAGTAACCCCCACAGCTTGCCTCCTGGACTTGCAGAATCTCACTGGCTGTCCTGTCTGGAGACAATACACATCTCTTTAACCTGCGCTTAATGCTCCCTCCACTCACATTGTCTGTATCTTTTTAAGACCTGGTTGGCTGTAGAGATTCGCATTCTAATCAGTATTCTGCAACTTGATTTTGTGTCTCTGTATGCCCTGTTTGAGAGCAGATATCCACTCCATCTGACGAAGGAGCAGCACTCCGAAAGCTAATGGCATTTGCTACCAAATAAACCTGTTGGACGTGAACCTGGTGTTGTTAAAACTCTTACTGTGTTTCCCCTTTAGAAGGCAGTTATGAGTTAAGCACATTGTTGTGGGATTTGAGTAATATTTAGGCCAGACTCAATAATGTCAGCAGATTTCCTTCTCTCAAGGACATGAATAGATTAGTTTTCCTGCACCAGCTTTTTATTTCCAGATTTTCAAAACTGAATTCAAATTCTCAACCTGCCATGATGGGACTTTGTATTTATTTTGTTGGGTTGGTGCAGGCCTCGTGATCACTCAGCCAGTAGCATAACAACAATGCTAGCTTACCATTCCCATTAAAATATTCTGTTACCATTGCTAATACAGAGGAGTATGCATATATTCAGTACCAAGTACATAACCCAGTCAGAGGGCATAAAAATGACATTGGCCCAACAGCACTGACAAAAAGTCTCATAACAAACATTGCGTACGGAGATCTTTATATTTATCTCTGTTAATGGGGCTTGTGCACATGTATCAAAATAAGATTATGAAGTGTAGGAGTTCCCACACTGAGATCTGCAGCAGGCCAGGTTGAGCGATATAATTTTGATGTGAGGGAGGGGAGAGCCGGGTGGTGGTGGAGGGCATGCCCTATGAGTGGGGGAAAAACAGAAATTCCAAGATGAGGTTGGGCGGGCGCGAGGGCGCAGGGGGGGGGCGAGGGCGCGGGGGGGGCGAGGGCGCGGGGGGGGCGAGGGCGCGGGGGGGGCGAGGGCGCGGGGGGGGGCGAGGGCGCGGGGGGGGCGAGGGCGCGGGGGGGGCGAGGGCGCGGGGGGGGCGAGGGCGCGGGGGGGGCGAGGGCGCGGGGGGGGCAAGGGCGCAAGAGGGGGCGAGGGCGCAAGAGGGGGCGAGGGCGCAAGAGGGGGCGAGGGCGCAAGAGGGGGCGAGGGCGCAAGAGGGGGCGAGGGCGCAAGAGGGGGCGAGGGCGCAAGAGGGGGCGAGGGCGCAAGAGGGGGCGAGGGCGCAAGAGGGGGCGAGGGCGCAAGAGGGGGCGAGGGCGCAAGAGGGGGCGAGGGCGCAAGAGGGGGCGAGGGCGCAAGAGGGGGCGAGGGCGCAAGAGGGGGCGAGGGCGCAAGAGGGGGCGAGGGCGCAAGAGGGGGCGAGGGCGCAAGAGGGGGCGAGGGCGCAAGAGGGGGCGAGGGCGCAAGAGGGGCCCCTTTCACCAAGGCAGATGGTGAAAATGGAATTCAATAAAAATCTGAAATTTTTCAAAACCATGAAATTGTAAAAATCCATCTGGCTCACTAATGTCCTTCAGGGAAGGACATTTAATTCTAGACTCTCAATGCCCTCTGATTGAGGACAATTAGTGGTGGGCAATAAATGCTGGCTGGCCCAGTCAGCGATGCTCACCTCGTGTAAAGAGAAATTAATTTCATCACAACATAGAAAATGTACAACACATAGGGACGCCATTTGACACATCCTGACTGTACTCGCCAGAAAAAGCTATCCAGCAGCGTGTCCAATCTAATTACACTTTCCAGCTCTCAGTCCATCGCACTGTTTTCAATACAAGTCAGGCAGAGGGTTCCAGACTTCCGCCATCCTCTGATCAAAATTCTCAACTCTGCTCGAATCCTTCTGCCAATAACTATAAATCTAAGCTCCACTGATAGATCTGCTGAGAGAAATAAGTTCTTCCCATTCACCCTATCTAGGTCCTTCAGTATTTTAGACATCCCAACAAACTCACTCCTTAGCTATCTCAGATCCAAAGAAAACAGCAGCCTCATCGCTGAAATTCTCCATTCCTAGCAACATGCTAATAAATCTCAACTCCCTCTCTATTGCAATAACTTCCTTCCAGTAATGGGACAACCAGTATTCTAGTTGTGGCCTAACTACTGTTTTGTATTTATAGCAGAAGCTCCCGACTTCAATATAATTTCCCGAATTATCTAAATATAGATTTCATTAGAACAGAGAAAGTACAATTTTTCTTGACCAAAATATACCAAATAGGCTATTCATAACAGTACTGGACTATTCATACAAAACATTTAAAAGATCACACATTAACTGATCCAAGGGCGGCACGGTGGCACAGTGGTTAGCACTGCTGCCTCACAGCTCCAGGGACTGGGTTAGATTC
Organism: Mustelus asterias; assembly: GCF_964213995.1. Taxonomy (NCBI): domain Eukaryota; kingdom Metazoa; phylum Chordata; class Chondrichthyes; order Carcharhiniformes; family Triakidae; genus Mustelus; species Mustelus asterias. The sequence continues at coordinate 60,722,368 of NC_135819.1, forward strand.
TCGACTTGGGTCACGACGTGTGGAGTCTGCACATTCTCCCCATGTTTGCATGGGTTTCCTCTGGGTGCTCCAGTATCCACCCACATTTCAAAGATGTGTGGGTTAGGTTGATTGGACATGCAAAATTAACCCTTAGTGTCCTGAGATGTGAAAGGTTAGAGGGAATAGCAGGGTAACTAGGCAGGGATAGGCCTGGGCGGGATTGTTGTTGGTGCAGACTCGATGGGCCAAATGGCCTCCTTCTGCACTGTAGGGTTTCTATGATTCTATGAAGTAGTCATAATTCTGGATAGCATGGTTATTTTTTTGTGGAGATGTCTGCCGTAAAAATACAGCTTGGCTTCTTCCTGTTCCATGAAAAGACATATTTACAATGCATTGCATAGTTAGTAATCAAGTCAGTCCCAATGAGTAAATAGCACCCATCATTTATTGGACTTGTCCTTGCATATAGATTTTCTATGGGATTTTGCATGCAAATTGCTGTGGAACATCCAAACAAGACATCTGGGACCAGTGTGAACTAGGCACGCCAATATCTATTCCTTAACCAACCAGACTGAATGAGAATGATGAAGTCAGCATCACGAAGTACAGAAAGACAAAGAGCAAAGAGATTGGATTGAGAGAGAAATATGGAACTGAGAATAGAATACACATACACGCCACTCCCCCCACCTCCCATTTTTTATTGCAATTTTAGTTTGTATCTATGATGTTAGTACCGGGACTTCATACTGTCAATACATTTGAATAGGGAACACAATACATGTAGCTTCTGGAAAAGCATTGAATATCAGAACTTCCAGATTTTCACTTCCAACTCTGCATGTGTGGTAATAATGGAGAGTGCTATTAGCTTAATTATTATTTTCACAAACCAGAATGGGACAGATTTTGCTTTGATTCACATCTCTATCTTGCTGAACCTGGTTGCTATTGAAGTCTTGTCAAACTCTCCAATCACTTGTATTCAACCTGGCCGCTTCCTTGAATGACATTTTGCGTAGCATAACTTGACATCAAAATAAATGCCATTTTTACCAGCACGCTGGGTATGATCATTTGAATTAAGAGTAGACGGTTTCTGCAATTCTACTTTCTTAGTACTACCCACTCTTTCAACAATTTGAAATAAGATGGTGTACATTATAGAACATACTCATTACATATTTTATTCCAGTTTATCTTTCCATTCAACACAGTATCAGTCATCATCACCCCTTTTTCTGCCTTATTGGAGGATGGCCAGCTCAAAGCCTGGAAGAATAAACTGCATACAAGAGCTACAAATTTTAAATATAGTATACAGAACTTGTATGCTCAATGACACATCTGACACAAGTTGCAAATGAGCCAGAATGGAAGAAATGCTGCCCATTTCGATCTCCTATTGAACCTTACTCATTGCAACTGGATTGAATCCATACGTAGGTACAATGAATCAGTCCCATGCAATAAAATTATTTGATTTGTCACATGTATTAGTCACGTGAAAGTATTGCTGCTTGTGCATTATACAGATAAAGCATACCATACATTGAGAAAGAAAGGAGATTGCAGATTGCAGTGTTACAGTCATACCTAGGGTGTAGAGAAAGATCAACTTAATGCGAGGTAGTCCATTCAAAAGTCTGATGGCAGCAGGGAAGAAGCTGTTTTCGAGTAGGTTGGTACGTGTTCTCAGACTTTTGTATCTTTTTCCCGACGGAAGAAGGTGGAAGAGAGTATGTCCAGGGTGTCTGGGGCCCTTAATTATGCTGGTTGCTTTTCCAAGGCAGCAGGAAGTGTAGACAGTGTCAATGGGTGGGAGGCTGGTTTGAGTGATGGATTGGGCTTCGTTCACGACCCTTTGTAGTTTCTTGCAGTCTTGGACAGAGCAGGAGCCATGCCAAGCTGTGATACAACCATAAAGAATGCTTTCTATGTGCATCTGCAAAAGTTGGTGAAAGTCGTAGTGGACATCCCAAATTTCCTTAGCCTCCTGAGAAAGTAGAGGCGTTGGTGAGCTTTCTTAACTATAGCATCGACATGGAGGGACCAGGACAGGTTGTTGATGATCTGGGCACCTAAAAACCTGAAGCTCTTGATCATTTCTACTTCGTCCCCATTGATGTAGACGGGGGCATGTCCTCCACTACGCTTCCTGAAGTCTAAAGACTCTCTCTTCCATTTTGTTGACATTGAGGGAGAGATTATTGTCATTGCATCAGTTCACCAGAGTCTTTATCTCTTTCCTGTACTCCGTCTAGTCATTGGTTGAGATCCGACCCACTACGGTGGTGTCATCAGCAAACTTGAAAATCCAATTGGAGGGGAATTTGGACACACAGTCATAGGTGTGTAAGAAGTATGACAAGGGGCTGAGGACACAACCTTGTGGGGCACTGGTGTTGAGGATGATTGTGGAGGTGTTGTTGATGCCTATCCTTACTGATTGCAGTCTGTAGGTTAGGAAGTTCAGGATCCAGTTGCAGAGGGAGGAGCCAAGCCTCAAGCCATGGGCTTTGGAGAAGAGTTTTGTAAGAATAATGGTGTTGAAGGCTGAGCTATAGTCGAGCCTGGTCTATTGCCAGGAAATTTTTCAAATCAATGAATTTACCATCAACTCTGAACCTTATGCTTCTTCAACAAAGTCATGTGAAACATTATTAAATGCTTTTCAAAAAATAAAGTTAAATTGTGCAATTACAACAGTCTATATTCATTAGTTAGCTTCTCAAAAACATATATTAGAAATAATAAATTATGCTTCAAGTCCATGCTGATTGCTTTTATGGTTTGTACTCAAAAAGTAAATAAAATGAGTTGGACAAATGAGTCCATCTTAGAAACTACAGTATCTAATTTTCAAACATTGTGATTTTCACATCCATTACTCTACCCAGCCATTCCATCTCAGGAGCTCTTGGCCATGTTTAGGATGGAAAAGCAGAAAAAAAGATTGGAGTCAGATTCTAAACATGTTGTAAAATAAATCAAGTACATTCCAAATCATGTAATCACCTGTTTCACACACTAAAGAAGTTACCTCAATGCTCTGACCCTGTCTGCTCCTGATGACAGTACAGTCATGCTAAGGAACTTGGACAACTGAATCCATTTCTCCTACAAATATTACAACTGAAGTGTACAATGGGTCGGTAGAATATATAGGTAAATATATACAATCATATCTATGAACATACATGTACAATGGTCCAGGTATATATTCAAAACTAGTTTCTTGGTAACCCAATAAAAACTGTACTACTGTAACTGATCTGTGTCACTGCCTTCTATCCACTATCAACGTGAAAGAAGATTTGCAACAAAGTGGTGATTTCCAAATGGGTACCTAACCATGAATATCAATGAAAAAAAATGCAACACAAATTATATGCAGAGAACAAAAGGATCTATTTTGAGATATGTCAATGCATTTTAGGATCAACCTCATCAGGATATATTAGCACCTAGACATAGAGGAGAGCACAACCAAAAAGTAAAAAAACATCAAAAATAGTTAAATTAATCTAAACCAGGAACATCAAAATAAAGGTGCCATGTAATGACCAACTATTGCATGTGAACTGTTAAACATCACATGCCAATATGCAAGAGTTACTTGAGCACAAACCAAAGTAGAAAATTTATGCAAGCAATCGGACAAAGCCTGCCCAATGATTATACATCTTGATCCTCAGTGACAGACTTTATCTGGACTAAAGGCAAACCACACAAAGGTAAAAACACAAAGGATTTTAAGTTGATTACAAGAAAACAGTTTAAAAGCCAAATCTAATTTAGAATCGTAGAAACCCTACAGTGCAGAAGGAGGCCATTCAGCCCATCGAGTCTGCACCGACCACAATCCCACCCAGGCCCTACCCCCACATATTTTACCCGCTAATCCCTCTAACCTACGCATCCCAGGACTCTAAGGGGCAATTTTTTTTTTAAACCTGGCCAATCAACCTAACCCGCACATCTTTGGACTGTGGGAGGAAACCGGAGCAACCGGAGGAAACCCACACAGACACGAGGAGAATGTGCAAACTCCACACAGACAGTGACCCGAGCCGGGAATCGAACCCGGGACCCTGGAGCTGTGAAGCAGCAGTGCTAACCACTGTGCTACCGTGCCGCCGTGTTTAAGGCCACAATTGGAATATTCTAGAATCATAGAATGGTTCAGCACAAAAAGAGGCCATTCAGCCCATCAAATCCATGCTGAATCTCTGTAACACCACTTTAGAGAGTCCCGTAGCCCTGAAAGATTTCTCTTTTCAGATGCTTTTCCAATTCCCTTTTGAAAGCTATGATTGAAATTGTCTCCACCCACTCTCAGGCAGTGCATAACAGATTCTAGCCACTTGCTGCATAAAAATGACTTTCATGTTTCTTTTACCAATCACCTTAAATTTATGCCCTCTGGTAGTAGATGCCAATTGGAACAATTTCTCTCCATGTACTAAGTCTATATCCCTCGTGATTTTGAGCACCTCTGTCAAATCTCTTCTCAAACTTATTTTATCCAAGGATAACAACAACAGCTTGTCCAATCTTTCCATGGAACTGAAGTCCCTCATCCTTGGAACCATTCTCATAAATCTTTTCTGCATTTTCTTTCAGTTCTTCACATCCTTCCTAAAATGCAGTGCCTTGAATTGGACACAACACTCCAATTGAGACCGAACCAATGTGTTTTATAAAGGTTCATGACTTTTATGCCTCTACTTATGAAGCCCAGAATCCTGCATGTCTTTTTAACTGCTTTCTCAAACTGTCCTGCCAACTTCAAGTGATTTATGTATATATACCCCAGGTCTCACTTTTCCCACAGTCTCTTTAGAATTGTATCCATTATTTTATGCTCTCCTCATTCTTCTTAACAAAATGTATGACTTGACACTTCTCTGCATTATATTTCACCTGCCATGTGCCAGCCCATTCCACCAGCCTATCCATGTCCTCTTGGAAGTCTATCACTATCATCCTAACAATTCACAATATTTCGTAGTTTTGTGTTATCCACAAACTTTGAAATTGTGCCCTGTTTGCCAAAGTCCAAGTTATTAATATACATCAAAAAAAGTAGTAGTCCACTTACTGACCTCTGGGGAAACCCTATAATATGCATTTTTCCAGTCTGCAAAATAACTGTTCACCACTACCCTTGGCTCTCTGTCACTGAGCCAAATTTGTGTCAACGTTGTTACTGTTCCTTTTATTCAAGAGGATTCAATTTTGCTGGCAAGTTGATTATGCGGCACTTTGTCAAACACCTTTCGGAAGTCCCTGTACTCCAAATCAATCAAATTATCTTCATCAACCCTTTGTTACCATATTAAAGTGTTTAACCAAGTGTTAGGGTCCTGGACCTGAACCCCAAGGTACATTATGAAGCCAGGCTAGACCCCAACAATTTTTCTATTTTCAGCATAATATATGAGAAAGGGTACTTCCTTAGGCGCACACCTACACACGCGCACACAATTGCACTATCATCACACAAATTAATTAAACAAAATCTACCTTTAACAAATCAGTACTGGCTTTCTTTAATTAATTCACATCTGTCCAAGTGGCTGTTCTTTTTGTACTGGATTATTGTTTGTAAAAGCGTTATCACCACCGAGGTTACATAGAAACATAGAAAAACTACAGCACAAACAGGCCCTTCAGCCCCACAAGTTGTGCCGAACATCCCTACCTTCTAGACCTACCTATAACCCTCCATCCTATTAAGCTCCATGTACTCATCCAGGAGTCTCTTAAAAGACCCTATTGAGTTTGCCTCCACCACCACTGACGGCAGCCGATTCCACTCGCCCACCACCCTCTGTGTGAAAAACTTACCCCTCACATCTCCCCTGTACCTACCCCCCAGCACCCTAAACCTGTGTCTTCTCGTAGCAGACATTTCCACCCTGGGAAAAAGCCTCTGAGAGTCCACCCGATCTATGCCAATCAACATCTTATACACCTCTATTAAGTCTCCTCTCATCCTTCGTCTCTCCAAGGAGAAAAGACCGAGCTCCCTCAGCCTATCCTCATAAGGCATGCCACTCAATCCAGGCAACATCCTTGTAAATCTCCTCTGCACCCTTTCAATCTTTTCCACATCCTTCCTATAGTGAGGCAACCAGAACTGAGCGCAGTACTCCAAGTGGGGTCTAACGAGGGTCTTATATAGCTGCATCATTATCCCCGGACTCCAAAACTCAATCCCTCGTTTGATAAAGGCCAGCACACCATACGCCTTCTTAACCACCTCCTCCACCTGCGGGGCCGATTTTAGAGTCTATGGACCCGGACCCCAAGGTCCTTCTGATCCTCCACAGTATTAAGAGTCTTTCCCTTTATATTGTACTCCTTCATCCCATTTGACCTACCAAAATGGACCACGACGCATTTATCTGGGTTGAAGTCCATCTGCCACTTGTCTGCCCAGTCTTGCATCCTATCTATGTCCCTCTGTAACTTCTGACATCCCTCCAGACTATCCACAACCCCACCAACCTTCGTGACTCATTTAGTTGCTAGGTTTACGACCTCTTGTGAACAAGTATGCAATATTTGCAATGCTCTAGCCCTCTGATACCACCGCTCTAAATCAAAGGAGGATTGATTGATAGATTATGGCCAGTACTACTGCAATTTTCACCCTTACTTCCCTCAGTATCCTTGGATGGTCAGTCTTTTTATTACCTCCTCTTTACCACTTTTTTGCCCATCCTGTACCCCAACTACCTCTTTCACTGTGACTGGCAGCATCACCATCCTTGAAGACAGATACAAATTATTAATTTAGTATCTCAGTCATGCCCTATGCCTCATGCCTAAATCCACTTTTCAGTCCCTAATTAGCCCCACTTCTCCTTTTACCATCTTTTTTACTATTTATATGCCTACAGGAGACTTTTGAATTGCCTTCTGTTAGCTGAAAGTCTCTTCTCATACTCCCCCTTTGCTCCCTTTCCATTTCTCCTTTGAATTTCCAACATTTAGTCCAGTTCTCGCTTGTATAATGAGCCTGACACCATCATATGCATCCTTTCTCAGCTTCATCTTACTCTTATACCTCCATTCTGGCTTTGGCTGCCTTTCATTTCTCTTGGAATCTGTCAACTATGTGCAAACCATCTCTTCTTTAAAGCCAGCCCATCTTTGTTTCCAATTTACACAGGACAGATTCTTTCTCAAAAGAATGAAATTGGCTCACTTCCATTTAAGTATTTTTACTCTAGATTTCTCTTTGTTCCTTTCTGTAGCTAATCTATAACTTCTGATACAATCATTGTTCCCTAAATATTTCCCTATTGACATTTAATCTACTTGATCCACCTACTCTCCCAGAACCATTTTTAGCAATGTTTTCTTCCTCGCTGGGCTGCAAACATACTAATCAAGAAATTTCTCCTGGACACAATTCAAAAACTCTTCCCCTTCTCTGCCCTTTACAGTATTATGATACCAGTCTATATTAGGGAAACTGTGAACTGTTGTCACACTTCTTTCTAAAGGAACTTAATATATTAGACGAGAAAAAGGAATGATAAAGATAATGCTCCAAGTTAAAGATTCAAGGAAATTAACTGCTTTTTATTGAATAAATATTGTTGGGAGAATAAAAGGCTTGTGGTCTTCCAAAATACATCTATATTATTTATGGCCTGACTGCAATATAACAAGCGGGACAGGAAAGAAAAAGGATGAATTTATGTAGCATCTCAGCAGTAGTTTTGAAAACATCCATCAAATATTTGGCAGAACACCAGCAGAAATTCCTGATTGTGAATAAGTCCACCTGAATGATTCATTAGAATAGGAAGTACAAATTTTACATCTCACCCACTCTTCATTTTAGTTGAAGAAAAGGAAAACCAACATTCTTGCTCACCAATAACCTGGTAGTTCATGTAAAGTGTACCACCCCCTTTCCTCACATAGTGGGAGACCATTTTCAACCTGAATTTAAGATTTCTACTCTGAAACATTGGACAGTAAACCATCAAATTGGTGGTGAACAGATCTATTTTTAAAGTGAAGGTAGCATACCATATCCTGACGTGAGTTTGCAAATATATATTTTTATTTATTGTTCCTCACCTTCATGCTCCTCATCTCAATTGATCCTATGTATTTACTTTATACTGTCTCCATTCCGCTGCTACAACGAATAACTCCTTAATCTCAATTCACGTTGCATTTGTCTCCTGGGTGCATTGCCTATTCTGCTCCCTTGATCTCCCTTGTCACACAAAGCACCTATAAAATTCACTGTTATCCACTAAACCTTGCCAATTCACCTGGTCTCACTATCACTATTATCTCAATCTCAAGCCACTCTGAGCCACTGGTTCATATATAGCTATTCACAGAAGTCTGGACTGTTTCCAGGGACTAGAAAAAGGTCCATCTGGTGCCTACATTTAAAAATAGAAATAGGTCTGAATTAAGAAATTAGAGACAATAAGCTGTAGGTAAGATGTTAGATTGTGAAAAGTTTGGTTGAAGAATAGCATTAAATAACCTTTGTTTGGCTTTAAGAAAAAAAGTTGCCATCTCATCAACTTAATTGAATTTTCTGGCAATTTCTCCCCCTGGAAATTGATCCAAGGATTTTTTTAAATCTCCCCAAAAGATTGTGTGCAAGAGAATGGGAGCAGGATAGGTTTAATAGTGTTAACAGGTTGCAACATATGGGGCAGGACAAGCTTGAACCAGCTAGTCCTTTCTTGTTTTGGATGTTTTTATATTTTATTCAAATGTACCATTCAATCTTTAATTGTGGAATACTATTTTCATAAAGTTGTTTTTCTTCACTGGGTTAGAAATAGCATTCTGGGGAAACGTGCCACATATACTAGCAACACATTCTATAGATGATGAGCTGTTAAGATTGTTGCCCAATTAGTAGTGGTTATTACAATTTAAAAACTTAACTCAAATGCATTGTAATGTTGGAAAGTGCAGGTGGTTACAACCTCAATCTTTTCAACTCTGGGACCTGGGTTTGAATTTATGACCACAGGATTGGAATGTTTTTTTAAAATGGCAGCTGAATGAAACTGCAACAACAAACAATTAGCATACCACTTTTAAAATGCGAAGTATTTCCAGACACCACAGAGGCTTTAACTAACAGCAAACAGAAGTATAAAGTTCAGTGGAAGTGACTAAAGGCAAGTAAGGTGAAGAGATAAGTTTAAATGAGACATTAGCAGACTATTCGAAGATCACTGATGGTACAATGGGAGAAGGAGGAGACAGAATCACAGAATTCCTACAGTGCAGATGGAAGCCATTTGGCCCATCGAGTCTTCCCCCACCACAAAAAGAGATGCAAAGGGTGCCACAGGAATGGCTCGTGTGAAAAGGAAAAGATTTATGTTATTGCAGTAGGGAATGATACATATATTTGATCTATTTCAATAAGCATTGATAAGCAAATAATTATTGCTAAATAACGAGGATAAAATAATGGAGAAAGGCGAGATTTCAAATGCCTGTAATAATAAAATTCTTTTCTTTCATCTTTTCTCAGAGTTAAATATCTGCAACTTCTGGTCATCCTTCAACTGCCTGATGTGACATGTTTCATGCATATTGCAGTATCCATTGAATCACCCTCAGGAGTTGTGCCACGCCCAAGTATGGCAAGTCTCCATATGAGCTGGCAAGAAAACCATATGAGCTGACATAGAAAAATGTTCAGTGGAAAAATCAGAGTCAAATTTGTATAGGTCTTGTTTTGCATTACTGGGCCAGCTCTTCAATTACATTAACCAGGATATCCTCTAAAATATCTAGTAAATAAAAATGGCAATACTTATCATGAAACAGTCCCAAGAAACATACAATGCAAAAGAGCGTAAAATATGGAGTCTTTACCCTTCACACTTGAAAGGGAAAACCCAATCTTACATGTTCTTGCATGTTTTGCCAATGCCATTTGACATCTTTCCTCGACCGTATAATAAAAATATACAACAAGAAAAGGAATATACACTTTTTAAAAAGGCTTTAAAACACTAATTCTTTGCTTAATGTTGTACTTGCATTCCAGAAAAGTGCAGCTATGAATAAAATGAGGTTAAACAAACCAGATTTTCACATTACAACCAATGTAAAAGCTTTAGTTAAGTTCTGTAAGATCTTTAGTGTCAGGAAAGCGTTAAAATATTATACCCTACAAGTTTAAATACAGTAAATTGCTAACTTCCTATATCTGTAAACAAAACAAATGTTTAATTTAGTTTAAAAGCTAGAAGAAATCACAATTATGAATCACCACCAGTTAACATGCAGGTACAGTAAGTAATCAGGAAAGCAAATGGAACGCTGACCATTATTACAAGGGGGAGTAAGTATAAAAATAGGGAAGCCTTGTTACAATTGTACAGGGCATTGGCAAGACCACATCTGGAGTAGTGTATACAGTTTTGGGTCTCCTTACGTATGAGGGATATACTTGGATTGGAAGCAGTTGAGGGAATGTTCACGAGGTTCATTCTTGGGATGAAGAGATTGTCTTATGAGGACAGGTTGAGCAGGTTGGGCCAATACTCACTAGAGTTTAGATGAATAAAGGGTGATCTTATTCGAAAATACAAATTTCTGATGGGGTTTGACAGGGAAAATGCTGACAGGATGTTTCCTCTCAGGGGAACCTAGAACTGGGGGCACAGTTTCAAAATAAGGGCTCTCCCACTTAAGATGGAGAGGCAATTCTTCTTTCAGAAGATGCTCATCTTTGGAATTCTTTACTCAAGATAGTAGTGGAGGCTGGGTCATGGTAAAAATTCAAGGCTGAGACAGCTTTATGACAAGCGAGTCAAGGGTTATGGGGAACAAGCAAAAAAGTGGAGTAAAGGCCACAATCAGATCAGCCATGATTTCATTGAATTGCAAATCAGGCTAGAGATAGCAAGTAGTCTACTCTTACTCCTATTTCTTATGATCTGACAAAATATATTAATTCTTATTGCCTGCTCACCACCTCTTCTGTTCCTTTCTTCCCCTGCGAGTCACCTCTCCCACTTCCTGATCCTCTGGCTCATCACTATCATGCTCTCCAACTGCCCACTCTGCAACCTTTCTTATGGCTGCCTTGCCCACTCCCTGACTGTCCTTCTGCTTGCTGGCCATCCTCCTTTTGGCAGCTTCGCTCTCCAAAACCCTTGCCTTGAGCTAGAGCTCTGGAGAAGAGCAACAAGAGGCAGGGAGCAACCTAGAGAGTGAGAGCAACTTTAAGTTGCTGGCTGATGGAAGTAAGCTGGCTGCAAGCAGGCGGGGGCCCTCCAAAATGGCATCAATTGGAGCATGCAATCCTATGTCACACCTGTCACACATTAATGCAAACCCAAAGTGCTGAACATGAATACCAGCCCCATTAAAACTGCAACAATAAATTGAGATGACTTAAAACGGGGCATCTTAGAATTAGGACTAATTGTACATTCTTGTAATAAGAAAATAAGCCAAACAATTCCATACAAAGAGTGGTTCTTCTGAACCCAACTAACTTATGGGTAATATTGTCTTAAATCTATTGCAATTAAAATATAACTTAAACTAAGAGCCATCTTATTTACTTTGTTCTTTTTAACCTTCATGATGGTACAATGTACAGCAATGCTGATATGAAACTTATATGGACTTTAACAAAGAGGTTGTGCTGGAATCTTTGAATGGCATCAAGATAGATAAGTCGCCGGGTCCGGATGGGATGTACCCCAGGTTACTGTGGGAGGCGAGGGAAGAGATTGCAGAGCCTCTGGCGATGATCTTTGCGTCGTCGATGGAGACGGGAGAGGTGCCGGAGGATTGCGGATGTGGTTCCTATTTTCAAGAAGGGGAATAGGGATAGCCCAGGAAATTACCGACCGGTGAGTCTAACCTCAGTGGTTGGTAAGCTGATGGAGAAGATCCTGAGGGACAAGATTTATGAGCATTTAGAGAGGTTTAGTATGCTCAAGAATACTCAGCATGGCTTTGTCAAAGGCAGATCGTGCCTTACGAGCCTGGTGGAGTTCTTCGAAAATGTGACTAAACAGATTGACGAAGGGAAAGCGGTAGAAGTGGTTTATATGGATTTTAGCAAGGCGTTCGATAAGGTCCCCCATGCAAAGCGTCTCGAAAAAGTGAGGGGCATGGGATCCAAGGGGCTGCTGCTCTGTGGATCCAGAACCTGCTTGCCCAAAGGAGGCAGAGAGTGTGTATAGATGGGTCTTTTTCTAATTGGAGGTCGGTCACCAGTGGTGTGCCCCAGGGATCTGTTCTGGGACTCTTGCTGTTTGTCATTTTCATAAATGACCTGGATGAGGAAGTGGAGGGATGGGTTGGTAAGTTTGCCGACGACACAAAGGTTGGTGGGGTTGTGGATAGTCTGGAGGGATGTCAGAAGTTACAGAGGGACATAGATAGGATGCAAGACTGGGCGGACAAGTGGCAGATGGACTTCAACCCAGATAAATGCGTCGTGGTCCATTTTGGCAGGTCGAATGGGATGAAGGAGTACAATATAAAGGGAAAGACTCTTAATACTGTGGAGGATCAGAAGGACCTTGGGGTCCGGGTCCATAGGACTCTAAAATCGGCCCCGCAGGTGGAGGAGGTGGTTAAGAAGGCGTATGGTGTGCTGGCCTTTATCAATCGAGGGATTGAGTTTATGAGTCTGGGGATAATGATGCAGCTATATAAGACCCTCGTCAGACCCCACTTGGAGTACTGTGCTCAGTTCTGGTCGCCTCACTATAGGAAGGATGTGGAAAAGATTGAAAGGGTGCAGAGGAGATTTACAAGGATGTTGCCTGGATTGAGTGGCATGCCTTATGAGGATAGGCTGAGGGAGCTCGGTCTTTTCTCCTTGGAGAGACGTAGGATGAGAGGAGACCTAATAGAGGTAGATAAGATGTCGAGAGGCATAGATCGGGTGGACTCTCAGGGGCTTTTTCCCAGGGTGGAAATGGCTGCTACGAGAGGACACAGGTTTAAGGTGCTGGGGGGTAGGTACAGGGGAAATGTTAGGGGGAAGTTTTCCACACAGTGGGCGGTGGGCGAGTGGAATCGGCTGCCGTCAGTGGTGGTGGAGGCAAACTCAATAGGGTCTTTTAAGAGACTCCTGGATGAGTACATGGGACTTAATAGGATGGAGGTTTATAGGTAGGCCTAAAAGGTAGGGATATGTTCGGCACAACTTGTGGGGGCGAAGGGCCTGTTTTGTGCTGTAGTTTTCTATGTTTCTATGAAACTTCCACTCCCCAAAATATCCTACCAGGGAAACAAGAGTGACTGGAAAATGAAACACAAAATTGGATCAAAAATCAGGAAGCTCAGTAATGCAATTTTTTTCAGTTATAAAAATTAAGTAAACTTGGGTTGTAATCCCTGGAAATGGTGGTTGAGAAATGCTTTGATTGAAACATTTAAAAAATGAAGGGTAGAGCACAACCTCAGAGGCAAGAATTATAAATTTAACCTGATTGGCAATTAGGAGCTTGTAGAGATTGGAGTGAGCAGGTGATAGCAGTGATACAGAACTTAGTGGGTAATAGGGCACAGACTACAACATTTCAGAAAAGCTAAAGCTTGCAGAGGGCTGACAGAATAGGTCACAAGAACATTAGAGGTCAAACTTCAAGGTGAAGACAGTACAGTGTTAGAGGTATGATGAGATAGACAGGAAGAGAGGCAAAGCAACATTGCAAAGATGAAAGAAAATGGTCTTGATAACAGTGCAAATGCATGTAAGGTGGTGGGCATGGGGGTTGAGCAATATGCAAATGTTCTGGACCACCTGACTCAGACAGGCTGTCAAGGTAGTTTATTGAATAGAGGCTAGAGATACCTCTGTGTTAACGTTAAGCCAGATAAATTTTAACTCTTCAGATCTCAAGATCAGACAAACTGTTAATATATTCCATCGAGGAAGAAAGACTCTACCAGAGGATACGCCATCTGTGACTAACTAAGGAAGTTAATGATGGTATCAAATTCAAAGAAAATGCATACAATGTTGTGAAGATTAATGGGAGGCCAGAAGATTGAATAAAGTTTAGAAACCAGCAAAGGATGACTTTAAAAGTGGGAGAAATTGGAGAATGAGAGAAAACTAGCATGATTTTTTAAAAATTATTTTTTTTGACTGTTTGTGTGTCCTGCTTTTGTGGACCATTATTTCTGGGGCCCTTTTATTCCCTGGAACTGCCTTGATGACATAGGTTATCAATTTAGTCCCCTTATAACTCCAATAATCAATCTGGGATTCAATCAAGAGCTAACCTATCAGAAAGAGTACTTTTAGTTCTGCATGCCATCAATCACAAACATCAATTTCAGAAGTAACCTTTCGAGCTGTTCTGGAAAAAAATCAGTGGTTGTACAGAATAATAGTGAATAGAGGCATGAAATAGTAGGCTGTTCGAAGTACAAATTATAACGACACCATAATTGTACACTTTCTAAAATTTATAGTTGGGAAAATCATTTTTAACATCTACATGAACAACTTCAGAATAAAGGTCAGATTAAATCAAAATTGTGAAGGTACAGAGAACTGTGTTACTTTACTATTAATATGCACATAGGTTAAAGAGCATGCCATCAAAATTGATCAATTAATCACAGCTTTCAATTAGAAATTGTGGTTTCACTGGCTCGCTAATATAAATAACAACCAATAGTTATGCTTATAGAAAAATTAAACTTAGCAAATTAATCTAAATTTGATTTATCTGGTTTACTGACAGAAGGCAAAAACTTCCTTCAATACATAGGCTGCACAGATTTCCTACTTGAGTTTGGAGAGCAATTATCAGACAAGTCCTTTTCAGGCACCCTCAGTTCCACCAGGCACTAGGAATCCCTTTGCAAAATGAAACATTCCAACCAGTTCTTCCAAATCATATGTCATAGCGCTGGCAAACCCAGGATCAATCTAGAATCCTCCTCAGCTTCAGAAACCCTATATCAGTGCTGCTAAACCCCAGAAGCACCCTGGCCCAATGTTACAACTCCCGAGCACTCCTGCCTGTGCTGAAACTCCACAACCCTCACTCGTGACAAAGCCCAATATCTCACTCATCTCCAGTGTCCAATAAGATATAGCATTGGCAGCACTGCCTCTAAAAAATAAATGTTATGGTGATTCATTCCAGAATTTATGTTCATTGATATGCAGAAACTTTGAGGGAAAAACGTGACCAAAAAAAACAATTTGGTCCTCGATTGCCAATGGAGTCCAAAGCAGAAACTCTATGCCTTCATTTATATTAGTGGATCTCCCGTTGTGGTATATGTGGTAAGTTGGAAGATGCGATGTTTTGTTATAAAGGGAAGACAAGTAGCACACAATTAATTTTGGGGTCACTGATTTACAGGGACTCTGAACAACAACCTACCCCCATCTCTGCACTAATACTGCTAAACGCTTGGTCCCCATTTCCAACCTGATACATGTTGCCTGCTGTACATCGTGGGATTAAAAAAACATTAAAATTAGAAGTAAACGAACACACTATAAATAAAAAGAAATCCAGCACATACGAAGGATCTTAGACATGAAACATCAACTGACTTCTAATTTGCCACAGATGGTTCGTGATCTGCTAATTATTTCCAGTTTTTGTGTTTGCACAATAAATCAAGGCTACTGACTTAAAAGTTTTAAAACTGAAAAATGGATGAAGGAAAAACTGAACTCCTGAGGCATCAATATTAGAACCATATTTAAAAATGCAATCTTGACTTAGTCCCTGTAAATCAGTGACCTCAAAATTAATTGTGTGCTACTTGTCTTCCCTTTATAACAAAACATCGCATCTTCCAACTTACCACATATACTACAACGGGAGGTCCACGAATATAAATGAAGGCATAGAGTTTCTGCTTTGGACTCAATTGGCAATCGAGGACCAAATTGTTTTTTTTTGGTCACGTTTTTCCCTCAAATTTTCTGCATATCAATGAACATAAATTCTGGAATGAATCACCGTAAGTGGGCAGTCTTAAAACATTTATTTTTAAAAATCACTTTGTATACTCTGCCGTTTGATGAATACAGCTGAAAACTGGTTTATTATAAAAAATGAGTATTTTTAATTCTAGCTCACCACTGTGCAACCTGATGTTAAGTAACTGAAAATGGCACTCTAAAACAATAACTATTTGCTAGTGATATTGGTAAACAATAGTAATTTCTTAGTTAAGAAAAATTATATTAAAAAATGTTTAAAACATGTCAACATGGCACAGGTCTTCCAGTCTCTGGAAGGTCAGACATGTACTTCAGGGCTCCCTTGGAAGTCTCAATGCAATGGTTCTGCAGGAATTGCCCAGGAGCTTGCAGCTTCCTGTTGGCAATTCCACATCTCCTTGGGGTCCTCGAAAAAGTCTCCAATCCTGAGTTAGAGTCGGAGACTTCAGAGGATTCCAACTGAAGAGTTGCCCAGGAAACATCGGACTCAAAGAAGTCTGTCTAACTCCTGGGTAACCATATAACTGATTTCACGACACTCCCAACCTTACGCCTCCCACTCCCCACGACCCACCGGACTACCCTACCACCTATCTACCCAGCACCCTATCGGACTTGGCTTAAATAATACTCATTCACTAACTCAATGAAAGGCTATTTAAATGTGTTAGTGAAGAAAGAGTTAACAGAATAGGGCAGCTAGTGCTGTAAGAAAGCAGCATGGGTTGGTTTCACCTGATGACCCTGCTCTACAAACAAGGACTACCAGAAGAGGTACACCCCCCTTTTCTGAAGAGGTGCAGTTCAGAACACTGGGCCAGAGACGTGGAGCTCTGGCACTGGGTAAGTAATTGCAGTGGAGTGGATTGCCACTTTTCAGAAGATTCTTCGTGTCTTTGCACCCAAACAACACAGCTTAATTTAAAGAGCTAGTTTGAAAGCCTGCTAATATGAACAATTAGCATAAACCTGTGATGATTAATTCAAGCTTGGGGGTGTGGCCAGTGTTGGAAGCTTAGCCAGTATCTGATATTATGTGTATACACGGGCTTGGACAATTTTGAGTGAATTGTATTTAAACAGCTTAACTGAGCAGAAATGTCAGGCTAAAATGTTTTGCAGATTGCATTGCATGGAATCAAAATTTTAAATTTTCCTGCTTGTTTTTCCAACATCTCTCCAACAGCATAAATCAAGGATTGGGCAGCACCTGCCAATCCACAGATACTAACTTTCGCAGTTAGTACACAAATGATCTCACGGCATACCTATGTGGTCCACTTAAGGCTAAGATCTTCCAACTGAATTTTTAGAACATTCTTCTTTTTCTGCATAAATATGAACAAGGCAAATATTCAAAATCATAGCAATCCTGTGCAGTCACATGCTCCAAGTCCTATACTTGATCCAGTTGTTCAAGACTGAACTTTCACATTTGCAAAGCAAATATTAAAGCAAGTTTCCAAAAGAGTAAGTTGTGCACAACAATTTTTAACTTTAGTAATCTTATTCCATACGTTGTGGATATCACATTGGAGAGGATTGCAATCTTGACACATAAAATAGCACTAAACAGTTCAAGATTCTTTATTTCCTTTAAAATGTAATTGTTTTTCCATGTACTTAATTGCTAAGGCGGTAATCAGCCATTCAGATAAAATAAACTGCTATACTTTATAATTGACTTCAACCCCATCAAACCTGTCTTTTAATCATCTTTCAATCCTTCCTCATCTTTCCAGAGGATATTTGTCTTTTTATATTGTTTCTAGCCCTCTCTGATAATTTATTCCAAAATTCTAATGATGTGTGGAAAAAAGTTCTATCCATTTTCCCAGGTATAACATTGCCACACAATTTACCCAGATCAACTTCATCGAGCCCTTTTTAAATTTTGAAAACCTCAATGTTGTCTCTTTGAAGTCTTACTTTTCTGAAAGGCAAAGAAGGTCCAGCTTCCTTAATTTATCCTCCTCAGCACCTTTTGGGATGCTGGTCTGTGGATCCTCTTGACATCCTCTCAAGCATAATATTATTTTTATGACTAGTCTTCTTCTTCCTCTTCTTGAGTTTTCTGCCTAATACCAGATTCTTAGCAATCATTCGCTGGTCCACTGAGTGCTATGATTTATACTGCAGTTGGGGTGAGGCAGCAGGCCCCAAATCTATCTCAGTCAGAATGGGGTTCAAACCCCATGCTAGCAGCCCTATTATGATCCACGTTAGGCATCTAGCCAATCTTGTGCTGAGTGGCTAATATGCTTCAGCTGCCTTGTCATAATACATATATATTATCATAAAATCTATTCGAACATGATGATGACCTAGGCAGTGATGATGGCATTTCAATTAGGCCAGCAACTCCCAAGTTAAAGAAACATGGGCGAGGGAAGAAAATAAGAACCGAGCCACAATTGCTGGGCCTGAGTGCTATCAGTGATTCCTGCTGAAAGCTACAAATCTGGACATCAATTGAGCACAGAATTGGAATTGTTTGTGATGCCTGTCAAAAACAGTACCAACGCAGTCTAGGTTCAGACATAAAGAATGGCCACTTGGACGCCATACCAGAGCCCTGTTAGAACAGTTACACGTTACGAATTGGTACCTACAGGAGAATGTGGGAACAGGGAATTAAATTGAAGCTTATAAATATGCATCAACTTCAGATCAATATGGGAAGTTTTTCACTGTGTTACTGTAATATCTACATGAAAATTGCTAAATCTCGCACATCACCCAACAGAAGAACGTCTATTACATCGCCTGAAATGGCAAAATGCAGCAAAAAATATGATGGGGTACAAGAGATTGAATAGAATGTGTTTCTTTTATAATGGAAATAGCCAGACAGATAATAATCTTTTCTGGTATAGATGTGGACATACATCCCCCAATATATAAGTTTTGCATAAAGCATTTGGTGGACATGCAATACTTATTTGCTGTAACAGTTGTCCTGTCACACTGTTGGTAACACTTCATTTGCTATAAAACAACCCCATTGTAAGCAATGCCAGGGGGACCTACCAGCAATACATTAAATGTCTTACATATGTTGAAATGTTAGCCAAATACTGTTTGTTCTCTCTTTCAAAAGATGGACCCTCTATCCGAAGAGAGGAAGGACAATTTTTATATTTTTTAAAACATGGTAATCGTCAGATAGGCTCAACAACAAATCATAAAAATGCTTTGCATAAGCACTGGTACTGGCAAACCAACTTTAGTCTCTCTGGATGGCCATAACTATCAACTTAAAATATGCCCATTTAAATTATTTTACTGAACAATGAATGTTGTGGAACCTTTAAAGTGAAGTCAACTATTTTCTGTGCATATAACCATGCTGGCCAAAAAGACAAAGTAAGATTTCCAACCACAGGTGGACAATTACATATTCCCCTTTACTATACTTCAATTCACATTTCAATGTAGCATTTGTTGCAGCACTCTCAAAGTAAAATGGAACACAGGTATGTTTTTCACAAATGAACTGCTTTGTGATATCCAGTCAGTGCCTCGTGCAACATGTTAAACTAACTCTTCTTCTGAGAGTTGTAAAGATATGCCTTTTACCTAATGGCTAGTAAATGTTAAATGTGCTAATATACTGAACACATCTTCAGCAGAAATGCCTAAAATGTAATTAACTAATTAGGTACAGAAGAACTGAAGACTAGTAGTGATGGCTGACTGAAAAGTAGGTACGTACTTGACCAATTTTGAGATTAGTCTCCATGATAATCTAACTTCAATGTGAAAACAGTTAATTACTGGTGCAAGAAGGTACAATTATAAAATTGAAGTGCTGGTAAATGAGTAATGCTACATGGACTTTTCCAAACCACTGCAATTAATTATTTCAATCAATATTTATTTTGGATTGGCAGATATAATACCGTTGGATAAATACTACAAGTAATTTAACCTAACCTGCAGTCATGAAACATTACTGCATCTGCTGAATATTCTCCTTCAGAAGAGAAGCATGAAGCAGCAGCATGCCTGCCTCACAGAAGGTGGCTGACTAATCCATGGGTTAATGATTTCAAATCCTATGCACAGACATACTTTCTTAGAATCAGCACCTAAACAGATCTGAGAAGGGTTAAAATAATAAATGAGATGCTCCTCATTTAGTGTGTCACAGCAGGAAAGGAAGGGGGGTGGGGGGGGGGGGGGTACCCTCTACTTAAATAGAACACTGACACTCAGTTAATTGTCGCTATTTGGTTCACGTTATGGTTCTATTAAGCAAAACACGTAAGAGAGATAAATCAATAAGCCTCAGCAAAGCAACAAGACTTCAGAATAAGAGATTCTGAAAAATATATTAACCAATGCAGTGAAGCTTCCTTTGCTGACGTTTGAATATTGGCAGCCCCCTTCTGCTCCCCTCCCTCCTTCTTTCAGATTTCTCACTGTCTGTTTTTAGCATCAATGCTGGGTGCAATGCATGTTTGCTGTACCTTTCTGAAGAGGACGACTTCCCAGAGTTAACTGACATCAGCAGCTCAATCTTCTGCTTCGTTTCTGGAAAAATTAGAAAACGTTCAGAGCCGAGCACCTTTAGTTTCTCTTTAAATACCTAATTTCAATATTTAGATATTTTGGCTAAACTAGGATGAGGCCACAGGTTTCAAATGCTTCTGCACGTACTGCAATTCACTGCTTCGGAAAAGAGAGAGAGAAAGACAGCAAAAGCTCCAGAGGAATCAAGCTTCACTAAAATATGCACACGACCGTTTATGAAAACAGGAAGTACAGTACCACTTTTTTCACAGTAGGGGTAGCTTTCCAGGCTGTACCAACAGACGATTTATGTCATACCAGATGGAGCGATTATACACAGGAATACAAGTGCTATCTTGATAGCTGAATCAGATGAACAGCTTGCTAAATTTATGATTTCTTCTGACCTCAATCTTAACCAATGAAACCAACCATTTTACATTAGTTCCTTCCCTCCGCTGCTGCAAATATTTCGTTGTGTCTTTTTTTGCAAATTCTGGGTAGCCAGTCATATTTTCAGTTTAGATGTGCACTATTGTTACAAGCACAATCTCAAGTGCCTGTTTAAGTAGGTAAGACAACACAGGCCCTTCAAATTTCACAAAGACATGGAAATTACACAATATCTGAAAATCTTGGGTAATTTATAATTATTTGCCTTGGTTTGCAGAATCATATTACCGGGAAAAGAAGAAGCTCTTCCTCCATTGGTATTTGCCAGAAAATGACAAAAGGAAGAAATCAATTAATGTACATTAAAATTAAAAACACGGTGGAAATTTCAAATAAAAACAGCAACTTACTGAAGACGGAAGATAACTGAATATCCAAACACTGGTTCACATTTCAGGTTAGATATCTTTAACAGAACTAGAATAGGCAGATGAGCCCTGTATATTGTGCTAACAAAAATAGAGATAGAAGTATTGGAGGAATAGGTAAAAGTCACAATCCATGGAATCGTCCCTGCTGAAACCCCTCCCCCCCCACCCCCGACAAAGTCCAAGGTTAAAAATGCCAATAATACAAAGATTATGCCAGTCAAAACATGCAAAGGCATCAGAAATATAAAAAATGAATAAGTTCAAAAGATTCTGAAGGAAAGTCAATAGTCTGAAAATATTGACTTGTTTCTTTTGCCACAGATGCTAATAGACCTCCTGATTGTTTCCCCCAATATTTTCAGTTTTCATTGCAAATTTCCAGCATCCATAGAATTTTATTTTTGGAAAGGTTAACACTTAATTCATATACTTCCAAAAACTGAAGTAGGACAAACATATGATGAGATTAGAAGATCAATTGGGAAATGGCACTTCCAACATAGTTAATTTACATAGTCAGGTCCATTGTGAAAACAGGAGAGAGTAACAAAGAGGTACAAATAAGAGTGTTGGATTTGAAAACAGAAAACTTTTGAGAGACAAGAAACAATCGGGCCCAAAATAACCAAGCGAAAAAACTCAACAATGGGATGGCAATAAGCAAAACTGAATCTTCAACTATACAATGTGAAAGGAATGTATCTATTTTGCACGCTTCCCATCAGGTGAAAAGGAAATAATCGATGGGCATATTTGCTCAAAAAGACCAAAAGTAAATTAAAATTCAGATCTAATATATTAAATAAAGTAATATTCAGAGTGCAATGAAAATTGAATAGGGAGATTAAAAGGACAAAAAAGACTTGTGGTTAATATAAAAGGAAACATAAGACTACTTTTTATAAGAATGCCCTAAATAAGTTTGAAGATAAGACTCCTCAGGGATGCAAAATTAATGTATTGGCAGAGTATGAAGATACTGTGTAGATTTCCATAGTAAGAAGTTTAACAACACCAGGTTAAAGTCCAACAGGTTTATTTGGTAGCAAAAGCCACACAAGCTTTCGAGGCTCTGAGCCCCTTCTTCAGGTGAGTGGGAATTCTGTTCACAAACAGAGCATATAAAGACACAAACTCAATTTACATGAATAATGGTTGGAATGCGAATACTTACAACTAATCAAGTCTTTAAGAAACAAAACAATGTGAGTGGAGAGAGCATCAAGACAGGCTAAAAAGATGTGTATTGTCTCCAGACAAGACAGCCAGTGAAACTCTGTGGGGGTTACAAATAGTGTGACATGAACCCGATATCCCGGTTGAGGCCGTCCTCGTGTGTGCGGAACTTGGCTATCAGTTTCTGCTCAGCGACTCTGCGCCGTCGTGTGTCGCAAAGGCCGCCTTGGAGAACGCTTACCCGAATATCAGAGGCCGAATGCCCGTGACCGCTGAAGTGCTCCCCAACAGGACGAGAACAGTCTTGCCTGGTGATTGTCGAGCGGTGTTCATTCATCCGTTGTCGCAGCGTCTGCATAGTTTCCCCAATGTACCATGCCTCGGGACATCCTTTCTTGCAGCGTATCAGGTAGACAACGTTGGCCGAGTTGCAAGAGTATGTACCGTGTACCGGGTGGATGGTGTTCTCACGTGAGATGATGGCATCTGTGTCGATGATCCGGCACGTCTTGCAGAGGTTGCTGTGGCAGGGTTGTGTGGTGTCATGGTCACTGTTCTCCTGAAGGCTGGGTAGTTTGCTGCGGACAATGGTCTGTTTGAGGTTGTGCGGTTGTTTGAAGGCAAGAAGTGGGGGTGTGGGGATGGCCTTAGCGAGATGTTCGTCTTCATCAATGACATGTTGAAGGCTCCGGAGGAGATGCCGTAGCTTCTCCGCTCCGGGGAAGTACTGGACAACGAAGGGTACTCTATCCACTGTGTCCCGTGTTTGTCTTCTGAGGAGGTCGGTGCGGTTTTTCGCTGTGGCGCGTTGGAACTGTTGATCAATGAGTCGAGCGCCATATCCTGTTCTTATGAGGGCGTCTTTCAGCGTCTGGAGGTGTCTGTTGCGATCCTCCTCATCCGAGCAGATCCTGTGTATACAGAGGGCTTGTCCGTAGGGGATGGCTTCTTTAACGTGTTTAGGGTGGAAGCTGGAGAAGTGGAGCATCGTGAGGTTATCCGTGGGCTTGCGGTACAGTGAGGTGCTGAGGTGACCGTCCTTAATGGAGATGCGCGTGTCCAAGAATGCAACCGATTCCGGAGAGTAGTCTATGGTGAGTCTGATGGTGGGATGGAACTTGTTGATGTCATCATAGAGTTGTTTCAGTGATTGTTCACCATGAGTCCAAAGGAAGAAAATGTCATCGATGTATCTAGTGTATAGCATCGGTTGAAGGACCCGTGCGGTGAAGAAGTCTTGTTCGAACCTGTGCATGAAGATGTTGGCATATTGAGGTGCAAATTTGGTCCCCATGGCTGTTCCGTGTGTCTGGATGAAGAACTGGTTGTTGAAGGTGAAGATATTGTGGTCCAGGATGAAGCGGATGAGATGTAAAATTGCATCTGGAAACTGGCAGTTGTTGGCGCTGAGCACTGAGGCCGTTGCAGCAATGCCATCGTCATGGGGGATGCTGGTGTAGAGTGCCGAGACATCCATTGTGACGAGGAGCGCTCCTGGTTCAACTGCTCCATGTGTGCCGAGTTTCTATAGGAAGTCTGTCGTGTCGCGACAAAAGCTGGGGGTTCTTTGTACAATGGGTTTCAGGATGCCCTCGACATAGCCGGAGAGGTTCTCGCACAGGGTCCCATTGCCCGATAGATTTCCATAATCAGGAAGAAAAGCAACAGGCACTTGGAGAGGTTTGAATTAATCAAGGAGAGGCAGCATGGACTTGTAAAACGCAGATAGCGTTTTACTAATTAATTGAACTTTTGATGAAGTAACTGAGAAGGTTGATGAGAGGAATGTGTTGGACATTGTCAATATGGATTTTAAGAAAGTGATTGGCGAGGTATCACAATGGACAGATTAACAAAATTGATGTTTAGGAATAGGTGCGTCAGTATTCAAAAACAGAAAATGCTAGAAAATCTCAGCAAGTCTGACAGCATCTGTGGAGAGAGAATAGAGACAACGTTTCAAGTCAGGATGACGCTGCATCAGAGTTGATGAATAGCTGATGGGTCAGTATGCAACTGGATTAATAAAATGACTTAAAGACAGAAGGGTTGTGGTGGATGGTTGTTTTCTGACTGGAGGGGAATAGACAGTGGTGGTTCCTCAAGGGTCAGTGCTAGGACCATTGCTGATTTGGATCTTACAATACAGAGTAAAACTGCAAAATTTGCTGATGATATCAAACTTGAAGGGATGACAAACAGTGAGGATGATGCAAGTTAGTTGTAATAGGTTAGAATAATGAACGGACAAATGGTAGATGGAAATTTAAAACAGAGAGGTGATGTATTTAGAAGGAATAAGGAGAGGCAATGCAGATATAAATGGCACAATTCTAAAGAGCATGCAGGAATAGAGGGATCTGGATGTGCACTGATCGTTCAAAGTGGCAAAACATATTGATAGAGAGGTTAGAAAAGCATATGGCATCTTGGATTTCATAAATAGAGACATGGAGTACAAAAGCAGAGAAGGGAGCAAAGATTTACTGGAATGGTTCCAGAGTCGAGGAGCGGGTTAGTTCTTTCCCTCTCACGGCCGTCACATCTTTCCTACATGTGGTGACGAGAACTGGACACAAAGCTGTAATTGGGGTCTAACCAGAGCTTTATAAAGTTTCAGCATAACTTCCCTGCTTTTGGACTCAACGCATCTATTAATGAAGACCAAGATCCCATATACATGAGCTGAATAGGCTGAATGAGCTTCTTCTGTGCCATTAAGGGTCATAATCTTATCACAAATTTTTGCATCAGTATTGACAAATGACAAGTGGACCACTAAAGAGTAAGCTTAATAAACTCACTGGTAATAGAAAAATTATAGAAACATTAAATAACTCACTTTTGCTTCAATTTTTACATAGAAGGTAGTGAAGTAGGCATTGGTTTTTAAAAGGATAAGTACAGTTGGGACAGAAAGGGAGAAAATAATTGACAAACTAGTAAACCAAAAAAAAGGATAAAAACCTCAGGTCCAGATGGTGTACACTCAAGGGAACAGCTGAGACACTAGTTTCTATATATTTTTATAGAAGTGAACTAATGTTGAAGGCTAGTAAATGTTGTTCCTATGTATTTATATGTATATATAAAAAAGAGATGGGAAAATCCTGGGAATTGTCTGGAGACAATACACATCTCTTTAACCTGTGTTGAATGCTCCCTCCACCCACATTGTCTGTACCTTTAAGACCTGGCTGGCTGTAGAGATACGCATTCTAATTAGTATTCTGTAACTTGATTTCTGTGTCTGTGCACTGTTTGAGAGCAGATATCCACTCCATCTGACGAAGGAGCAGTGCTCCGAAAGCTTATGGTATTTGCTACCAAATAAACCTGTTGGACTTTAACCTGGTGTTGTGAGACTTCTTACTGAACATAACTAGGAGCAGGAATAGGCAATTTAGCCCCTCGAGTCTGCTCTGCCATTTGATACAATCATGGCCTATCTCGGTCTTAACTCCACTTACCTACCTGTTCACCATAGCCCTTTAAACTCTTACTAATTAAAAATCTGTTCACCTCTTCCTTAAACTCCCAACATCCACCAACCTCTCAGGTCATGAATTGCTCAGTCTAATAACCCTCAGAGGAGTAATTTCACCTCATCTCTGTTTTAAATCTGCCACCCCTTATCCTAAAACCATGACCTCTTGTTCTAGATTGCCCTACATGGGGAAACAGTCTCTCCACGTCTACTTTGACAATCCCCTTATTATCTTGTACACCTCAATTAGATCTCCTCTCATTCTTCTAAATTCCAAGGAGTATAGGCCTAAACTGCCCAATCTCTGTTCATAAGACAAACCCCTGATTGATGGAATCAATCTCGCAAACTGCCTCCAATGCAACTACATCCCTCCTCAAGGAAGGGGACTAAATCTGTACACAATGTTCGAAGACAAGTCTCACTCATGCTTTATAGTAAGTCGTCTCACAATACCAGGTTCAAGTCCAACAGGTTTATTTGGTAGCACGAGCTTTCGGAGCATTGCCCCTTCATCAGGTAAAGAGACAACGCTCCGAAACCTCGTGCTACCAAATTAACCTGTTGGACTTTAACCTGGTGTTGTGAGACTAGGTACTGTATCTACCCCAGTCCAACGCCGGCAACTCCACATTATGCTTTATACAGTAGCAGCAACACTTCACTACTTTTATATTCTATTTCTTCAGCAATAAATGCCAAGATTTCATTCAACTTATTACCTGCTGAACTGCATACCAGTTTTCTGCGATTCATGCACCCAATCCCCCTGCACCGAAGTACTCCAAAGTTTCTCTCCATTTAGATAATATTTTGCCTTTGTATTTTTCTTAACCAAATGGATGACCCATGTTGAACTCTATCTGCCAAATTTTGACCCGTTCATTAACCGATCAGTGTTGGGGGAGGGCGGGCGATCCTGAGTGAGAGGGAGGGTGGGCAACCCCGAGCAAGGACTTGGGCGGGCGAACCAGAGTGAGGGGGGTGGGAGATGCAGAGCGAGGCGGTTGGTCAGAGAGACAGGGAGTGGAAGTGGAACAGGAGAGGAAAGAGGGAGTGGCAGCACAGAGACAGAGACCCGGCTCAGGAAAGAAAGCTAAATGTTCTCAGTCCTGCAGAGAGACATTTGGTAGAAGAGTTTGGATAAAAATTAGAGGATCGTGAGTCTCCCCAACAATTCCACTGATGAACAATCTTGTTAGAGGTGGGGTCTGACCAGAACCGGCTGTAAGCCTGGTTGAGCTAAGTCAAATTGACCATGCCATCACATGGTGGATGAGTCCTCCATTGAAGCCAAAGCCAGTTTATTGCCTGGAGGCGACTTCCTTGCATAACATAACAGAGGGGGAGGGGGCGTTGAACTGCAGCAGCAATGCTTCCTTCAAATCTCAAACTCCAGCGATGAAGGTGCCAGAAGTCTACAGCTGCAGGCTGTCTATGGAGGGATACACCTTCCACATTGTTGGCCTGGCAGCTGTGTCTCCTGGTGGGGTTGTTGGGTGAACATCGCTGAAGGTTGGACTTGCCACTTCCCTGTTCTGCCTGCCATACTTAATTGGACCAGGTTCCAGAAATTGAACTTAATGTTCGGGTCCTGACAATGTAAGCAAATGTCATACCTGAGAGCATAAAGAGATAGCAATCGGAGATTAAAACAAAGAGAGAATGTGCACCGGAGATGGGTTGGGGCGCAAGTGAAATTCAGGGAGAGAGAAATAAATAAAATAAAGAAATAAAGTAATAATATTGGAATTGGCCTATTTGAAACAGCAATGAACTTGCTCGTCATGCAGGTTGAGCTTTGCATGATTACCTGGTAACAAAATATGTAAATTAAATAACTTTACTCCAGTGCTTCAAGATTTCTTCAACAAAATTAGATGTGCCCATCCACATATATAATTTATTATTCAATATCTTCAGTAATACAGCACTGGCGATAACTCTCCATTCCTACCAGCTAATCATGAGGCTATTGAAAATTTACTTGCTGAACTAAGTTTCCAAGGCATTACATAAGCAGGAGTGGTTCCCTAATGCTGAAAAGTCAGCAACCAGTCAATGTGCGAAAATCAGGATATGAAGTATTACACAAAGATCGGAACATGATCCCTGGAATAGGGAAAAGAAAAAAGTCGTCCTGTCTGTATCAAGATTCTGGCCTTCCAAATGATATGCTCTATATGCCAAGCATCAACAAATAACATATTGAAGATAGCAACATTGAAGATAATAATGGAAATGCTGGACCAAGATTTGATACAGGTTCCTTTTTAACAATACTAAAATTTTAACAACAAATAGAAAAACAGTTATTTATTATATTTCATTTATTGAGAATCTGTAACCAGGGATTTTCTATTTTAATTTAACAAAGCAAGGAGAAAAACCTTCGAACAAGGGGCGTCTGGAGCATGGAATGCTTTGCCAGAGAAAATTGGATAAATGTTTAAAACAGGCAAATGTGAAACCCTGTTTGAATCTTTCCATTCATAGCCAGTGTTGTTTCTCAGTGTTATTTTTACATAATTGTTTTTGAATCATCATCCATGTGAAGCACCACATAAATCCAAACATAGACAGGAAATATCTACCCGATTTCTTATTGGAGCCTGACAATATTTTTACAAAGAAAACATATCAACTGTATTACAGTTTACCCTGAGCTATTACATATTTTATGATAAGTATTTGTACACTTACATTTTGCTAGGATTTTTTTCTGATCTTCATTTACTTGAATAATTTTAAAATCTAATTTGCAACAGCAAAATTCAGCTACTTAGCTGCTAACAAGTTATTTATATTTAGCCTCTTAAATTAATCTCATTGACAGCAGACATGCAGAATCGGCTTCCTGCCATATCTGGCCTAAATGTTTTGCAGATTTTTTAATGTTAATCTACGATGATGTTCTAAGGAAACTTTCACCTTGCAATCCAAATTAAGCAAATCAAAACAAGTATACTTGACTCTCCTTCGATGTTCACTTGTAATTTAACTGGACGCAGGCTCAAAAAAGATTCCTCCATGTATTTTGACACATGAATAGGAGAAGAAAATAGTCATTTGTCATGTTTATTTCATGCAAGTTCTTACTAACCAACAACATATTGTTCATCATCTATTTTTAGGAAAGAACATTTTAAACAATATATTGAATTACAGAATTTTAAAGTACCACAGGCTATTAAATTCACTGTGCCTCTGAGTTCTCTGAAAGAGAATTCACTTAATCCTAATCCCTGGCCTTTCTTAGTGAGTGTTGATCTTCAAGAATGCAACACTAATGTTAACAGCTTAATTTTAAAAACAGTTTAAAAATTCCAAGCATATCATTGCAAAAATATTGAATAAGTTTAAACTTTAAAGGAGTTATTTTAAGCCTACCAAAGACAACTTCAAAGCATTTTTAAAAAATAATGGGACAGGGATGTCACAGGCAAGACCAACATTTACTGCCAAGCTGTAATTCCCAGAGAAGGTGTGGTGTGCCTCCTTCTTGAATTAATGCTGTTCTTGTGGTCTTGGGATGCCAACCATGCAGTTAAGGAAGCAGTTCAAGGATTTTGACTCCGTGAAAGAACAACAATATATTTTCAAGTCAGGATGGTGCCTTAGAAGGGAACTTACTAGTAGCTGTATTCCCATATTCTTGTTGCCATGCCCTTGTTTTTCTATGTGGTAGAGTTCAGTTTGGAAGGGGCTGTCAACAGAGCCTTGGCAAGTTGCTGCAGTGAATTTGGTAGTTGTTACACACTGATGCCACTGTGCACCGGTGGTGGAGGGAGTGAATGGTTAAGGTGGTGGATGATGTGCCAATCAAGCAAGCTGCTTTGTCGTGAATAGTGTTTGAGTTTCTTGAGTGTTGTTGGAGCTTTGCTCATCCATACAAATGGAAAGTATTTCATCACACTCCTTGTGTTTTAATCGGTGATGGACAGGCTTTGTTCGGGCAGTGAGAAGCTGAGTTCCTCATTAGAATTCATAGCATCACAGTCATTACAGCATAGAAAGAGGCCATTTGGCCCATCAAGTGCACGCTAGTTCTCTGTAGGGCAATCAAGTTAATCCCATCCGCCATTCTTTTCCCTCGCCCTGTAAGGTCATTTCCTTTCTGTCCATCCACTCCTGGGTTAGACTCACCATAAACAGGGTCCAGGCAGTGGGTGATCGAGGGGGTTGTCTGACCCGACTGTCTGCCCTCCCCACTGCGGCTACATTCGCGGCCGGGTGTCCCTGGAGAGAGCGCATGTGGAGTCCACGGGCACTACTGAGACCTTCCGTGCCTGTTGGGCCCAGCATGGGCTGGGGTGTATTACTGATCCTTCTAATCACCTTTTGATTCGATGTTTTAAGTTTCCTTTACACTTTGGTTTATTTTGCTTCGGGCGGTCCCCCCCTTTTACTTTGTCCCTCAGTTAATCTGATTAGTTTGTTTGGTTTGTCAAAAAGATGCCTTTGTGTCCATCCAGTGGTCATTGGAAATCATTCTCCACTTTCATCACCCCCTTAGGCTACCAGCTCCAGAGCATTATCACTCACTTCATTCCAGTGCATTCCAGACCCAAATCACCCATGTGAAAAAGTTTTTCTCACAACACATTTGCTTCTTTTGTAAATCACTTTGCCCTCTCGTTCTTGATCCTTTTATAAGCAGGAACCGCTTCTCCCTATCTTCTCTGTCTTGCCTCTTCATGATTTTAAACATCTCTATCAAATCTCCTCTTAGCCATCTTCTGTCCAAGGACAGCAGTCCCAATCTCGCCAATCTATCCTCATAACTGAAGTTTCTCATCCCTGAAACCATTTGGAAAGAAAGCAGGAGCTGTTCCAGTGAACAATAAATATAGCAAAGAAAATAAAATTGATGCAAAGAAACCAGAATGCTCTTATTGCCATTACATTGGAAATCTCAAAGCCAATTGTTAGAAGCTGAATAGTAAAATGGTGGGCAATAATATGAATGCTTAAGAAGTCTTTAGGAAAAGCTGTACCAGAAAAGGAAATATGTGTTAAAACAGTGGCAATGGGTATAAGTGAAACATGTTCCCTCAGAATCTACTAGAAATCTATGATGGCAAATGATAGTCAAGGTGGTTTTTCCTTGAATAGTATTAAAGTGAAGCAAGGTTTTGAAGATTACATTGGTTGTGTCTTTCAGGGAGAAGTATTCCTTTACTCCTTCAACAAAATAAATAAACTCTTTCCTGATTGTGCAGTAGAGCCCAAGTTTCTAAAGTTAGACAGGATGAAGTGGGAAAAGCCACTAGCCCATGACCAAGAAAAGTTATCAGAAATGCAAGAATGTGAAAGGTTGTGTGGCGAATTAGGTTCTGCTAAGGAAAAACTGATCAGCAAAGGGAATCAACTTTCATGTATGCAAGATGAATTTGCTGATTAAAAAAAACAAGAACTGGTGAGAACATTGGACTGTAGGTCACAGGAAGTAGAACACTTGAATGAGGACTTGAAACATCTTAATGATAAACTTGCAGACGCAAATTCAACAAAAATAGATCTTCAATTAAAGTTTGATGAACTACAAGTATTAGAAGTCTCCATTATGTCTTGGGAAAATGCTTTGAACAGGAAAATGAATAACTGATGAATCAGAACAGTTGGTTGAATGCAGAATTAAAAACCAAGACTGATGAAACGTTGGAAGCTTGTTGTGAAACAAGCAATGAAATTCTTAAATTCCAATGCAATCTGGAGAACAATATGGATGAGATGTGTGGCATGGAAGAGTGGATCCAAACTTTAAAAGCAGGTAAGGAAAATTTTAAAAAACAGATTGGGGATCTAACGGGTAAATTGGAAAAGTCTAAGGAGCAATTAGTAACCATAGAATAAAGATTCAGAAATGAAATAATTACCCAAATGAAACTGTTAAGCTTGTAAAAAGATTCTACAAATGAACTGAAATAAAGACAACAGAACTCACCAGAGAAATAGCTGAACTGAATTAAAAGATTAATAAGCTTGAAAAAGAATTGGAAAAGAGAGTAAACACAGATTTGGAAAAAGTTGTTAAAGTAGTGCAGATGACAGTTCCGTATTTTAAGCATCAACAAGAGGAACCTAAAAGTGCACAGAAGGCTGTAGCATCTCTCTTGGATAAGCTAGGAATTTATTTTTTTACTCATTTTACAGGACATGAACATCACTGGCTGGGCCAGCATTTATCGCCCATCTCTAAGTGCCTTCCATTTCAGAGTCACCCACATTTCTGTGGCTCTGGAGTCATAGCTAGACCAGGTAAGGACAGCAGATTTCCTTCCCTACAGGACGTTAGTGAACCAAAATTGGTTGTTAATTAGTGAATTAATTAGTGAACCAGATGGGTTGTCTAATTACTTCTGAGAAATTTATGTAAAGCCATTGGATAAAATCATTCCCTATGGTGAAGCTTTCTTCCTACGGGGATTAAAAACCGTAATGAAACCCGACTTACCATACTGTCGAGAGCAGAGGTCAGAAACTGCTAGTCCTGGAAGACCTTGGAATTTTCACACGTGCAGACTGGGAGCAGGCTGCGCATGCTCAATTCAGCATTTTAAGTTCACGGGACTGAGCATACGTCCAACACGCCTGCGCAAAAAGGAAAAACAGCATGAAAATCTGAATCATGTGACTAGGGAGCTGGCACCATTGTAGACAAGAGACTCAGGCATGGGACAGAGAGAGATCCCAAAAGAAGAGCCCCAGACAGGGGACAAGGACAGGAAGAAGATCCAATTAAGTTAAGAGGGCAGCACAGAAAAAGGTTCCAAGCAGAAATAGGGCTGCAATTAGCAAGCTGCAAGTGAAGAAGGCCCAGAAGATGTGCTGGCTATCAGAGAGGGCTCAGGAAAAGCCTTGGCAATTGAGAGGGACAGCAGAAGGTTGGTGACTCCGTGCTGTGGGCTACTGAAGCAATAATATTTTGCTCGGCACAGCCAAAGAACTGAAGTAGTGCTTGTGAGTTGGCGCTGGAGTGCACATTCAGGAATCCAGAGGAGATGAAATTTAAATCCTGCGAGGTGGGCCACTGCTGTTGCCATCCAGGTTGGAGCGATTTTTGGAGAGAATTCTAACATTAGATCTTCAAAGGTGAAGGTTGAAATCCCTGATGAGAGAGACAAGTTCCAACAAGGCGGGGGGGGGGGGGGAGCATCTGGTGTTTCACTCCAGCTACACCCACTAGGAAACCTTTATCAAACAAAGTTTATTTAAGAACACTGTTAGCATAAACAAGAATTGGCATAACTTTTTTAAAATTTCATTCGTGAGACATGGGCATCGCAGCTGGGCCAGCATTTATTGCCCATCCCTAAGGGCAGTTGAGAGTCAACCACATTGCTCTGGAGTCACATGTAGGCCAGACTGGGTAAAGACGGCAGATTTCCTTCCCTAAAGGACATTAGTGAACCAGATGGGTTTTTCCGACCATCGACAATGGTTTCATGGTCATCAGTAGATTCTTAATTCCAGATTTTTTTTTACTGAATTCAAAATCCACCATCTGCCGTGGTGGAATTTGAACCTGGGTCCCCAGAACATTAGCTGAGTTTCTGGATTAATAGTCTAACAATAATACAACTAGGCCATCGCCTCCCCAGTTACAAAACTTAAACATGACACACTAATTCTTAATAGCTGGATATTTCTGGTATTTCAATTTAAAGCAATAACCTATTGACATACACCCTTCTTCAGAAGTAGTTAACAGCTAAACAAGTATGCTCACTTGATACCAGATTTCTAACTTTTTAACACCTCTGGACAGAAATCTAAACAGTAGTTTTCAGAGAAGGATACATCCTCAAGACAGCAAACCAGAGAAGTAAACCCAGTCTTTAGCAGCTTCCAGTCTTCAGACTTCAGAGATAGAAAAGGATACCTCTCTCTGTGCAGCTTCCAAAACAGCAACACTCAGACAGCAGATACTCCAACTCCAAAGAGAGGACAAAAAAAAGAGATTCTGCTCTCTTTCAACCGCAAACAGCATCTAAAACAGCAATTAAGCTGAAATTCTGTGAAAGCCTCGCTGTCCCCAGTCATATGACCTGATCTGTCAATCATCCAAATCAAGTTCTACTCTGCAATTCCAGGGGAACACTAAAACATCTGAACACTGCATTCTTTCAGATTAAAACAAACATGATATTAATTATATTGCTTCAGTAACAAGGCAGGGTGCTGGTTGTAGACAAAACGGCTCCGATAAAATGCCAGGGACAATTAGAAACATCCTTCAGAGAAACATGATTAAAATACATTTCTTAAAGGCACAGTGTCGTCACAACACACACACGCTCACACAGTGTGCTATAAAACTCAGACTCTAGACACGCACAGAGGTTGTGGTACTCAGGGCTTATGTGGGTGATTTAGTGTTATCCGAATTTCAATGTATATAGTATTTATGTTATATTCAGTGATTTATTCTATTTTGCAATCTATTGCATCTAAGAATACACAGTGCTGCATAGTATATCAACTTGTACATTGTTTATTCCAGACAAGAAATATCTGAAGCAGCACTAACTCAGGTTCCATAAGAATCAATGTTAATTCCAATGACTCACAAAGCTGTTTCACTTAAAAGTTGTGATTTTCAGGAACACCATCAGTTTATCATCAGGGGACTTCAGTGTAGACTGCTTTAAATTAGGAAAGACTGGCACATAGCATCTGTGGCACCTGACACCTTTCTAATATGCATCATGGAATTCTTGCATTTTCTTCCTTAACTAACAAAGCAAAATGCTCCCATCAATTCAGAAATCATGGCTTCTATACTATTCATCATGTACTGAAAATCATAAATCCAAGCAAATTGACATTGCTGACCAACTTTCATCTCAAAAATAATTTCATTTCAACCATCAAGCACAAATCTAGGTCAGTAGTGCATTCATCATCTTCGTTGTAATTGAAGTAACCATAGGATATTAACTGAAAAACACACAGGGTACTATGGGCATAATTAGAACCAGTTATTGCACATCCACTTGTTAACTTTTATTAGTGATGCTCAACACTATGCATCAGGGACAAGAAAGATCCATAAAAATCAACCAAAAGCTAACTTGAATCGATTCATATTACAGGCTACCAAGTGGCTTTGGTACATATATTTTCTCTGTACAGCTAAGAAATTAACATTTTGTTACCCATTTGAAATGCTAATATCCTGTAGATTTTTAAAAAATACTTTTCCAACTCAATCAAATCAAATCCAATTCAGAGTCTCAACAAGTTGAGACATTTCAGATCCAGGCTGACAAGACAGGGCGAGCGACCAAAATCACCCTGTCCTGGGCCTGATCTACATGAGCCAAGCTGATTGGAGAAGGGGGAGGTTCCTCCTCCAAGGCTTGAGCTCATTTGCATCTTAGCCAAAAGGCCGAGATGCCGCTTTTAAAAATTGCTTCAAATGAAACATATGAAGCTTCAGTGTAACCCAATGACCTCAACCAAGTGCAGCATCCAATCCATACCACACCCGATCCCAGCCAAAAGGCCGAGAATATCCTGTAGATATCAGATTTCATTTATACGAATACTCATGAATTGTTTCAGTTAACTAAGATATATATTTTTATACATTCCTGTATTCACAGCATAGTCAAGTTATCTTTGCAATTAGTTTTTCAATGGTTGCACATCAGTAGTATTTTGGGACCTAGATTCCAAGGCACAATCCTTAAATGGTAAGCTATGCATAATAAAGAGGACTGATTACAAATTATCATAGATTGCACTGTAACCTAATTAGTTGGTGAGAGTGATGCGAATGAGAGTCGGCTTAAACACAGTACCTTTGGCTATATAAGTTGCAAGGTGTAGGGATTGTACATAGTTCAAGAGTCTGAAAAACATCATAAATCTTTATTTGATTATCTGTATGCAAGAAGAATCTCTCTCCTTTTGTATTTGATCATGATTTTTTTAAAATTGCAATTATGGAGCATTTTTCACAATCTCAGGATGCACCAAAGTACTTCACAGCCAAAGAAGCACTTTGAAGTATAGTCACTCTAATAGTGTAGGGGAATCTGGCAACAAATTTGCTTACAGCAAACAGCTACACCAGCAATGAGATAAATGCCCAATGTGAATATTAACAGGGGGTTGGAGTTTAAGAGCTGTGGGATTATGCTGCAACTGTACAGGACCTTGGTGAGACCACATTTGGAATATTGTGTGCAGTTCTGGTCACCTCACTATAAGAAGGATGTGGAAGCGCTGGAAAGAGTGCAGAGGAGATTTACCAGGATGCTGCCTGGTTTGGAGGGTAGGTCTTATGAGGAAAGGTTGAGGGAGCTAGGGCTGTTCTCTCTGGAGCGGAGGAGGCTGAGGGGAGACTTAATAGAGGTTTATAAAATGATGAAGGGGATAGATAGAGTGAACGTTCAAAGACTATTTCCTCGGGTGGATGGAGCTATTACAAGGGCGCATAACTATAGGGTTCGTGGTGGGAGATACAGGAAGGATATCAGAGGTAGGTTCTTTACGCAGAGAGTGGTTAGGGTGTGGAATGGACTGCCTGCAGTGATAGTGGAGTCAGACACTTTAGGAACATTTAAGCGGTTATTGGGTAGGCACATGGAGCACACCAGGATGATAGGGAGTGGGATAGCTTGATCTTCGTTTCAGATAAAGCTCGGCACAACATCGTGGGCCGAAGGGCCTCTTCTGTGCTGTACTGTTCTATGTTCTATAATCTGTTCTACTGATATTGGCCAAGAAATGTGTGATGGACTTTAACCTCACATTGTACTTTTTAAAATATAAAATATGTTAAAAATTATATATATTTACTCATTGCCATTTCGAAATTTTAAAACTGGACCTTGGCTGAACATGACCCTTAAAATTGTTGAACTGATGTCCATCGGTGACCCCAGCACCACTTTGAAGTTTCAGGAAAACTCACCTTGTTATCTCTGAGGAGACACTAATCACCTGTTGCCTACACAACTCAACTTTATACAAAGGGCATTTGACAACCCAGCTGGCCCACAGGAGACATAGGGTCTACTATGACAAACATTCCTTTCAAATCAATGGCTGAAACTTTGAGCAGTCTTTGAGACCCACCAAATTCCAGATGATGGGTACACATCCTTTGTTGAAAATCTGATGGAGAGGTAGGATCATGTGACTATTCCCCTGGATTGCTGAACAAGTTAATATTGCCTTGCTACGCTAAATAACTCAGTCTGCTCTTTAACATCTGATGAGCAGCCGTACAAAAAGGAGCTATGTACAGAGTAAACAGAACTTCTGTTGGAAGTTCTGTACCATCGCCTGCAAGGCTGATTCATCTTTATGTACCCAAATCATCTTGTGAAATTGGAAAACTGAATTCTATAATATTGGTTTTCAGCCTGCCAACCTCCGTAAAGAAATACCTCATTGGACGTTTGATTCTAGACTCTGGAACTCACATGAACCTTTCTTTAAATTTTCTGTGGAGCTTGCACTATAAAATCTTTTTTTCTCTATCGCTTTTTTATATTTATTGGTGTCACGAGTAGGCTTACATTAACACTGCAATAAAGTTACTGTGAAAATCTTCTGGTCACCACACTCTGACGCCTGTTCGGGTACACCGAGGGAAAATTTAGCATGGTCAATGCACCTAACCAGCACATCTTTTGGACTGTGGGAGAAAACCGGAGCATCCAGAGGAAACTCACAGAGACGTGGGGAGGGTGTGTGGACTCCGCACAGACAGTGACCCAAGTCAGAATTGAACCCAGGTCCCTGGCACTGTGGTGTAGCAGTGCTAACCACTGTGCTACCGTGCCACCCACAAAAAGAACAGGGACTCTCTCTTTACTGTCTCAATGTGAAGGTGATGTTATGAACCCTCCTTCCCACATTTTGAGTTAATGCAACTAAACTAGCACTTTGAGTTCATCCCATCTTGAGTTTGCTTTGGAGTGATTAATAGAAATTTGAATTGAGCAACAACCAAGGGGTTGGGGAAATACACCACCACTTACAAAGAGTGAATCAAATTAAAACACCTTTCTGTTTACGGATGGGTGCTGAAGAAAGAAATTAGTTTGAATGACACACACACACACGCATGCATGCACACTCTGTCTGTAAGAAATAAACATTGGCCAGGATACCAGAGGAACTGCCTTGCTATTCTTCAAATAGCCCCATGGATTGTTTATATCCAATTGAGAGCAGATGGGGCCTTGGTACAACATCACATCCAAAAGATGGCATCTTCCAACAATGTTAAAGTTAAAGTTTATTTATTAGTCACAAGTAAGGCTTACATTAACACTGCAATGCAGTTATTGTGGAATTCCCCTCGTCGTCACAGTCCGGCACCTGTTCAGGTCAATGCACTCAACCAGCACATCTTTCAGAATGTGGGAGGAAACCGGAGTACCCAGAGGTAACCCACGCAGACACGGGGAGAACATGCAAACAGCACACAGACAGTGACCCAAGCCGGGGAATCGAACCCGGGTCCCTGGCGCTGTGAAGCAGCAGTGCTAACCACTGTGCCACCCCCTCAGTATTGCACTGCAGTATCAGACTGAATTATATTATCAAACCTCTTGGGTAAGGATTGCTCCTGTAACCTCATAACTGAAAATTAGAGTGTGAGATCAAATTGCATACATACATGATGGTACATGGCAGCACTAGACACATCCTCCTTTGTAGCACTCCTCGCCATATGCTACATGGAGATGGCATTTTTCTCTCTCAGGAAAATCATTATTGATCAACGAAAGTAGAATCTTTGGATACCCGATAAAATCCTCACTTCCAACCTATCTCCCTTGTGACAGCAACACAACAATGGCAAAAATTCTGGCTAGTCATCAGATGTGTTTTGGGATGTTTTATTACAAATATACCATAGAAGTCTATGTTATTGTTGATAAAATAATCATGACGACCAGAAAATATTGTATTGGCCTGAGTATGCATGGGAGGCATTCAGTTGATAATTTGCATGTTATAATAGATTACCACATTATCCTGAATATGCCAAAGCTATTTATCTGGATCCTTGTGTACAGAGATGAATCAGTCCTGTAGGCGATGGCACAGAACTTCCAACAGAGGCAGTGTTCCAAAATACATGACTAGGTTCTAACCAGTTCATAATCGAACAAAAGATTTTTCTTACTAAAATTACTTTGAATGTTTTAATCACTACATTAAGTAGTCAGAAGGGGAATTACCCAGAAGGGTAGGGGGTTTTAGTTAAGTCGGATAGCATGGTCGGTACAGGCTTGGAGGGCCAAAGGGTCTGTTCCTGCGCTGTAATTTTCTTTGTTCTTTGTACATCCTTAATGTCAGGAAACAGAGGTCAGTTTAAATAATGTTGATTTTATATGTGGGTATTAGAAATAAGGCATAGCTTTAAGCAAGTTTAATTAATATTGGGTTTCTGTACTTGAAAGGGTTAATGACTTCAGGTTGGTTCAGATGCTTGCATGGTAATGAGGGGTTATGAAAGCAAATAGGGTTTAAAGAAAAATTAGGATGTTGCTTAGCAACCAGGGGCCACCCTGAGACAGGAAGAAATTTTGAGTGAATAATGAGTGAGCGCCAGAAAAAACTGGACACAAGGCAGGAAGCTGCAGAGAACAGATTTTCCAAAAGAACAAGAGAAAATCCCAGAAACCCAGAAGTGGGAACAAAAGAATGCCTCAGGAAGACAGTTAAGTCAAAAATTCAAAGAATAAGAAGTTGAACAAGGTCCTGGTTGGGGAAATTCAAGTTAAAAGCAGACAGCTGCAGCAACCAGTTTTAAAGTCAAATAAGTAAGAAGCCAAACATTGGAGGTAATCTGCCTGTGAAGCAGTGGTGCTCTGTTGGTGTAGCTGGGTACCTTGTGTGGCAGTTTGAATGCATGTGGCGATCCAAGGCAGAGGACAACTAAATGGAAAGGTTGGATTTCTAGAGATGGATTCTTAACGAAGACCCCAAGAGAAAGTATTGACTGGGAGAAGATTCCAAGAGGTGCTCTTCAAGAATGGAATTTGGAAACCGTTGTGTGAAAGCCAGAGTTCCAGTAAGACCAGGTGGCTCAATTACAAGAAAAGCATCTGGAGGATTTGATGAGATCCACAGAAGTTGGATTGGGTGGCATCTGTATTTGGTTTCAGGGTGTGAGATATCTGACCACAATTTGCCTATCGATTTACATCGACTGTGTACTTACTGAGAACATTATGGGGGAGGCAATGACCTAGGGTATTATCACTAGACTATTAATCCAGAAACTCAGCTTAAGTTCTGGGGACCCAGGTTTGAAACCCACCATGACAGTTGGTGGAATTTGAAATCAGTAAAAAAAAACTCTGGAATTAAGAATCTATTGATGACAATGAAACCATTGTCAATCGTCAGGAAAACCCCATCTGGTGCACTAATGTCCTTTAGGGAAGGAAATCTGGTCTGGCCTACATGTGACTCCAGAGCCACAGCAATGAGGTTGACTCTCAAATGCCCTCTGCAATGGCCTAGCAAGTCACTCAATCACTACAAAGTTTCAATAAATAAATGAAACCGGATGGACAACCTGGCATTGTCCTAGGCACCAGAAAAGACAATAACAAAAGAAACAGCCCCGTCGACCGTGCAAAGTCCTCCTTACTAACATCTGGGGGCTAGTGTCAAAATTGGAGAGCTGTCTCACAGACTTGTCAAGCAACAGCCTGATATACTCATACTCTCAGAATCATACCTTACAGATAATGTCCCAGACACTAACATCCCTAGATATGTCCTGTCCCTTCTTCGGCTGATGAGTCAATAACCCTCCATGTTAAACAGCGCTTGGAGGAAGCACTGAGGGTGGCAAGAGCACAAAATGTACTCTGGTGGGGGACTTCAACATCCATCACCAAAATGGCTCAACAGTAGCACTACTGATCGAACCAGTATAACTGTTAGACTGGTTCTGCAGCAGGTGATGAGGGAACCAACAAGAGGGAAAAACATACTTCATCTCATCCTTACCAATCTGCCAGTTGCAGATGCATCTGTCCATGACAGTACCTGTAGGAGTTTCCATGTGGAGACGAAGTCCTGTCTTCACACGGAGAATAATCTCCATCGTATTGTGGCGCACGATCACTGTGCTAAACGGGACAGACTTCGAACAGATTTAGCAACTCAAGACTAGGCATCCATGAGGCAGTGTGGGCCATCAAAAGCAGCAGAACTCCAACACAATCTGCACCATGATGTGGAGATCTGCACCTGCATGGCCCAGCATATCCCCCAATCTACTATCACACTCAAGCTAGGGTATCAACCCTGATTTAATGGAGAGTGCAGGAGAGCATGCCAGGAGCAGCACCAGGCATACCTAAAAATGAAGTGTTAACTTGGTGAAGCTGCCAAACAGGACTACTTGCATGCTAAGAAGCATTAACAGCAAGTGATAGAGCTAAGCGATCCCACAATCAATGGATCAGATCCAAACTCTGCAGTCCTGCCACATCTAGCCGTGAATGGTGGTGGACATCTAAACAACTCACTGAAGCAGGCGGCTGCTTCATCAACGACCTTCTCTCCATCAGAAGTGGAGGTGTTTGCCAATGACTGCACAATGTTCAGCACTATTCGTGACTCCTCAGATATCAAAGCAGTCCATGTTCAAATGCAACAAGATCTGGACAATATCAAGGCTTGGGCTGACAAGTGGCAAGTAACATTCGCGCCACACAAATGCTAGGCAATGACGATCACCAATAAGAGACAATCTAACCATTAACCCTTGACATTTAATGTTGCTATCATCACTGAATCCCCCACTGTCACCATTCTTGGGGTTACCATTGACCAGAAACTCAACTGGACTCACCACATAAACATAGTGGCTACAAGAGTAAGTCAGGGGCGAGGAATACTGCAGTGAGTAATTCACCTCCTGACTTCCCAAAGCCTGTCCACCATCTACAAGGCACAAGTCAGAAGTGTGGTGGAATACTCCCCACTTGCCTGGATAGGTGCAGCTCTGACAACACTCAAGAAGCTTGACACTATCCAGGACAAAACAGCGCACTTGATTGGCACCACATGCACTCCCTCCACCACCGATGCTCAGTAGCAGCAGTGTGTGCTACCTACAAGTTGCTCTGCAGAAATTCACCAAAGATCCTTAGACAGCACTTCCAAACCAACTATCACTTCCATCTAGAATTACAAGGACA
Organism: Mustelus asterias; assembly: GCF_964213995.1. Lineage (NCBI taxonomy): Eukaryota > Metazoa > Chordata > Chondrichthyes > Carcharhiniformes > Triakidae > Mustelus > Mustelus asterias. The sequence goes on from NC_135819.1 coordinate 60,764,533, forward strand.
GCAGATACATGGGAACACCAAAATCTTGGTCAAAAAATTAAAAACTAAGTTTTGCAGAAAAAAGATAAGATGGAAAGGTTTAAAGGAAGAAATCGTAGTTAATGACTGTGGTATATATGATTGACTATTTACATAAAACAAAGAGTTCAACAAGAACTGCAGGGATAGAGGAGGTTCACAGACAAGTTCATGGAGGAATTTAAAGGCAAGAAAAATTATATACTGGCATTGGACAACAATGTAGGTCAGCAAGGATGGGGTAATGGGCAAGGGCATATTAAAGACTATATGTAAGAGAGAAATACTTAAAAGACAAGACCTTATAATTTTGACAAATGGGCAACAATCTCATTGAAATTTCATTTTGTTATGTCCCTTTCTTGCTACAACACATTAATTTGTATTTTTTACCTTCTTTAGGTCTCCACTGGCGACAGGCAAAACATTCTCAAAGTAAGAGGGAAGACTGCTCCTTAATCTTTGGGCAAACAGTTTATGCTTACTACAAAGCACTAACAAAATCAGCACCAGAGAAAATAATTTCTTCCTGATTGAAGGCAAAACTTATTCAGAGTTCATAGTCACCTCAGTCCTAGGCGCTCGAACTCCTTCGTCTTCCCACTTCTCCATATTTTTAACATAGTCAAAACAAAGCATTTGGGCAACCATCTCTCACATTTTTCTTCTTGGTTGTGCATCCATTTCTTTTTCAAATCAAATATAACAATTACATGTATTGTTCATGGGTATGTGGCAAACATTTTGCAATAAGATTTATATGTCATTACTTTCCATTCAAATTAGTATTAAAAGTAAATAAGTTTCACAAGGTGCGTTTCTCAAGATCTTGTATAGCTCCTGAAGTACAATAGGCCTTTGATAGGGATAACTGAATAACATGCTCCCACAGTGACTTCTCTCAAAATATACCGACACTTTTATCAGCACCACATAGCAGCTGTGAATTACAAGAGTTTTATTGGTACAGAATCTTACTTTTTAATCTAAGAACGATAACCTGAATTATTTAGAAGTTCTAAAAATATATTTCTAATGTTGAAGGAAAATTAAATTACCAAAATGTATTTTTAATGGGCAACATTAAATGCAGAAAAGAGTTGAGGTATAATTAACAAGTAGTTGAAAACCAGGAAAATTAATGTAATCTTTCTAGACAAAGTGAACAGATAAAGAATCAAGTGTTTTTTTTATATTAGATGATGAATTGAGTAAAGCTTTGAACTAAGATCATGCTGCACACTAAACAGTCACATTCTACATCTACATCTGTTGGGTCTCTGTTCTCCCTTAAAACTAGGAAAGTTTCAATTGGAATTTTAAATTCCAACACTGATGCGCATCAATTGGACACAAGGCACAAAGCTTTGGTAAATGAAGGCTTTTATTAACTAACAATGGAACTATCAGAACTTTAACACACTATCCCAGACTGAAGAGGTCCCGCCCGAGCAGGGGGTCTTATACCTCTCCCAGGAGGCGGAGCCAGACTGGGATGTGCCACAACAGTTACAACCACAGGTGTATCAATCCCACCCTAGCCCAACAACAACATTAGAACAACCCAACAACAACATTAGAACAATCCCACAGTGGGAACCAACGATGGTTCACCACAAACACACAAGACTCAATTCAAGTGGGTACATTACCTGGAAAAGGAGACCTAGCTGTAGAATAAGACATCATCAATGTACTGGAAGGGACCAGGGGGTGGGAATGGCAAGAATAATGTAACTGATGCAACTGCAACTTCTAAACAGGTACAAACATTGCTGCCTGATCATTAAGGGTTGTTTTGAGACCTTTTTCCCCATATCAAGTTTTCCAGCTTTACTCTTAGATGACATAAAAATGATGAGGAAGAGAAGAAATCAACATTAATAAGCCTAAGACTACAATACGTTTCCCAGCACAGAGAAGCATTGGACAGGGGTAAAACAGGAGTAAAAGTTTTGAACTGGGGAAAGGGAAATTTTCTGCAGTACTGTAGGGTTTCTATGATTTCTATGATAAGATGCTCTTTGGGACCTCTTTCACAAGTTTTTAATCATCTGACCTAAGATCTTACATGACTTGGTTTCATATGTTGTCTTATATATTTCTGTGAAGCACCTTGGAACATTTCATTATTTATGCAATGCTTTCAACATTAAGTTCTTCTTCTTGTAATGAAAGATGTGACAGTTCATTATCAAAATTGGTTTAAGTTCAAGGATCCAATATCTGAAATGAGCTTGGAAATTTGCTATAAATCTGATGTTTTTAAAGCAACATCCACATTCCCTGATCATAATTAGGAGTTTTAATACAATTCAATTTCCTTCTACATTCATTATTGAAAATTTATCACAAAAATTATGATTTTTTTGGTTATTTGCAATTGAGCAAAATATCATGAAGAATCTATAAAGTGATTTCCTGTACTTGGTCCATGCTGCAATCATTTTGAAGTCAACAGACAGCACAGCAGCCCAAATTCTGTAACTTTAATATATCCCTCAAATAGTCAACGGGACCCTTCTCTGCCTTAATTAAGATTTTCTTCATGAATTGTCAAGATTTTACAATTGACCTGTTACACTATACATTGCGCAGAAATTATGATCGAAACTAGTAACTCTTGTCAGAGCAATTATCACCATTCAACTACACATAAATATATAGCACTGAAAATGTAAATACCATATACTGCAAAGGAATAGGTATGGCAGAATTGCTGAATACAATGAAGAACAAATGCAAATCTTACAATCTTATAAATGGAGTGCACGATATAGATTCCAATGGGTTGGTCCAATTAAACACAAAACAAAACACGAAATCCAGTTGTGCAGGTCTTAAGTTTCATCCTCTCTTGTCCTGCAAGTCTTCTGATACTTGATATTTTTAAGTCCTGACATATCTCTATTGGTTTTGCTCATACATAGTCTTTGACCCTGAACAGTTACATAGTTGCTAACCTAACATGTCCCTTTAAGGCCATTGGTTACGCATATCCCCTGTGCAAATAGCCAAATAGGTGCATTCTAAGATCAACTATTTTTTAGAAGTTTGGCAGCTACTTTACTTCTGCAAAAAGGGGGAAACAAAGTTACTTCAAGATTATAAAAACCAACAGGAAACTATAGGCTTTGCACAAAATGTGATAGACTTGCTCAACAATTCTCTTTGAAAATGGGCTCAGTTCCAAGGCAACAAGCTGGGGCAAGAAGAAAGGGGACGGTTTTTGCCCTCAATGTAAGTTAATTATTTTGCAGAAAAAAATGTTAGTAATTTATCACAAATTGGAAAGTAAAGCACAGGAGACACAGAATAAGGACGTTCCACTTTATAGTTTGTGATTCATTTCTGTGCAGTATATAATATGTAGGTTGATCGCCAATGCTCCATGGCATGCCTCGTAAGTATTCTGATTTTTGATTTTTAAACATCCTGAGGTCAAGAGAGTCTAATAGTTGAGAGCAATTGCTCATAAATCCACTTGCAAATGCTTGGGGACCAGTCCAGGTCATAAGATCATTAAGAAAAGTAAGAATGGCTGGCATTTTCTCTTTTTAAAATATTTTGAACACCCAAAGTGTTGCAGACAAGCACAAGATGAAATAGGAAGCTAATCAGATGAATATAATTTCAGATGGATGATAAAATATAGGAGCAGAATTAGGTCATTCGGCCCATCAAGTCTGCTGATATGATTCTCATCCCCATTCTCCTGCCTTCTCCCCGTAACCCTTGACCCCCTTATTGATCAAGAATCTATCTATCTGTCTTAAAGACACTCAATGACCTGGCCTCTATAGCCCTCAGTGGCGATGAGGTCCACAGATTCACCACCCTCTGGCTGAAGAAATTCCTCTTTATCTTAGTTTTAAAAGGAGCGTCCCTTCACTCTGAGGTTGTGCCCTCGAGTTCTAGTCTCTCCCACTAGTGGAAACATCCTCTCCATGTCCACTCTTTCGAGGCCTCTCAGTATTTTGTAAGTTTCAATTAGATTCCCCCCGATCCTTCCAAACTCCATCGAGTATAGGCCCAGACTCCTCAACTGCTCCTCATATGACAAACCCTTCATTCCTGGGATCATTCTTGTGAACCTTCTCTGGACCCCCTCCAAGGCCAGCACATCCTTCCTTAGGTATGGGGCCCAAAACTGCTCACAATATTCCAAATGGAAATCATACCCAACTACTCATTACAAGTCAGTACAGGGATCAGAGTTATTTCTGTTCAGACTAACTCAACCAACAGTGATATTTATAGATAAACTACACTGGGACTCTATCATAATGCAGCCTGCAATATCAGGGAACTCAACATAATGCAGGTCTGCCTTGAACCTCCAAATTTTCATTCAGATTTATCCTTTCAGATCATTGTTGAAGTATAAATGTTCCACAATTAACTTCGAACCAGCCAACAAGTCTCAGTACTAATTAAGGTGTCATTTTTCCCTTAATAAATCCAGATCAAACTTGCACTAATACCCATATAACCAAAACGAAATTGTGTATAGAGTTACAACAGGAAGTCCAACACCACTGCTGAGAAGTTGAAAATCATTACCCTGATCAAGGAAAGCAAGCAGCAATTTTGCAAATAATAGGGATCACTGAATTAGTGCTTTATGGACAACTTAAAGATGAAGTGAAGTTGAGACTGGTGTCAATGGAGATGGATGAAAGTGGCCAAGAAAGACAGAAATGCTGACAACACATCTCGACAAAACCATATATACACAGTTCATCCAGCAGAGAGCTGTGGACATACAAATATCCGATCCTGTTATTCAAGCTTCAGCTCAGCTTTTGCCACCAAATGAATGAAAATACCAACATCACAGTAGAGTTTGGAGACAGCAAGGGATGGTTGGAAAGATTTAAGAACTAGCATGGCATTTCACAAGTTACTCTAAGAGAACAGTAGTCTCTGGATGATCCAGCCACTACATCATTCCCCACTAAATTAAAGGATGAGTTTACACAGAGTGAAATGTTATAAGTATCTACCTCTTCAAACAACCAACCAACACCTAGTCAGTAAGTGTCTCTGTTATGTGCTCAAGTAGCCATCCAATCAATGCCCTCCAAGTTTAATTTATATGATTAACAAACTGATTCAGAGAATTGTGAGATCCATGTGAAAACTCATCTGAAGAAACTCAATGTGAAAGAGACTATGCCTGGTAAGAAGTGATAATCAACCATATCAAAAACTCCTGGAAACACACAGTGTGTTGCATTCAAGATTGAAGTGACTGCAAAGAGGGTTTTGAACATTTCACGGAAGAATATATATTTGAAAGTGAGAACCATATTATGGGATAACAGCAGATCCATACTTGGAGCCAAATTGATACTGGCAACAAAAATACATGAACGAATATCAATGGCAAGAAGCTACCGAAACAATGACAGATGAAGTATTGGTGCAAAAGATCCAAATCTAGTAAACTGAAGATGATAATGAAAAGAAGTTAAGATGGCATTAAACTGAACAAAAAAAGTGTATAATTCCACAAAGGTAATGGCAATTCAGAAGATTGGACAGAATATAACAGCAAAGAATGACTAAGATTAACATGGTGCAAGAAATTAGAGCATGAGCGAAAACTAGCTAGAAATATGAAAAGATGGTTAAAGCTTCGACGTGTATTTAAAAAGGAAAATAAGTATTTGTCTTCTACAGAGAGAGAAAATGGAATTAGTAATGAAAAATAAGGAAACAGCAGATGAATTGAATACATACTTTGCACAGTCTTCACTGCAGAGCAGGGGTTCCCAAACTGGGCTCTGCAGAACCTAGGGGATCCATGGGGGCCTCCCAGGAAAGACAGGCACATTTGAAAAATGCTGGGAACTGCTTGTCTAATCAGAGACCATGGACAGTAGAGGGAACAGAACTTGCAATGGGGCAGGGTGTGGGCATGTAAGGGGGCAGGGGGATTGTTTGTGAGGGAGCGAGGTAGGGGAGAAGGCGGTAGAGGGGCGGGGCGGTAGAGGGGAGGGGCGGGGCGGTAGAGGGGAGGGGCGGGGCGGTAGAGGGGAGGGGTGGGGCGGGGCAGAGGGGCGGGGCAGAGGGGCGGGGCAGAGGGGCGGGGCAGAGGGGCGGGGCAGAGGGGCGGAGGGGCGGGGCAGAGGGGCGGGGCAGAGGGGCGGGGCAGAGGGGCGGGGCAGGGGGGGCGGCGGGGGGGCGGCGGGGGGCGGGGGGCGGCGGGGGGGCGGGGGGGGGCGGCGGGGGGGCGGGGGGGGGCGGCGGGGGGGGGGGCGGCGGGGGGCGGGGGGGGGCGGCGGGGGGCGGGGGGGGGGGGCGGCGGGGGGGGGGGCGGCGGGGGGGGGGGGGCGGCGGGGGGGGGGCGGCGGGGGGGGGGCGGCGGGGGGGGGGGGGCGGCGGGGGGGGGGGGCGGCGGGGGGGGGGGGGGCGGCGGGGGGGGGGGGGCGGCGGGGGGGGGGGGGGGCGGCGGGGGGGGGGGGGCGGCGGGGGGGGGGCGGCGGGGGGGCGGGCGCGGGGGGGGCGGGGCAGCGGGGCGGGGCGGCGGGGCGGGGCGGTTGAGGGGCGGGGCGGAGGGGGGCGGTTGAGGGGCGGGGCGGAGGGGGGCGGTTGAGGGGCGGTGCGGAGGGGGGCGGTAGAGCTGGGGGGCGGGGCGGAGGGGGGGGGCGGGCGGGGGGGGCGGGGCGGAGGGGGGGGCGGGGCGGAGGGGGGGCGGGGCGGAGGGGGGGGCGGGGCGGAGGGGGGGCGGGGCGGAGGGGGGGGCGGGGCGGAGGGGGGGGCGGGGCGGAGGGGGGGGCGGGGCGGAGGGGGGGCGGGGCGGAGGGGGGGGCGGGGCGGAGGGGGGGGCGGGGCGGAGGGGGGGGCGGGGCGGAGGGGGGGGCGGGGCGGAGGGGGGGGCGGGGCGGAGGGGGGGGCGGGGCGGAGGGTGGGGCGGGGCGGAGGGGGGGCGGGGCGGAGGGGGGCGGGGCGGAGGGGGGCGGGGCGGAGGGGGGCGGGGCGGAGGGGGGGCGGGGCGGAGGGGGGGCGGGGCGGAGGGGGGCGGGGCGGAGGGGGGGCGGGGCGGAGGGGGGGCGGGGCGGAGGGGGGGCGGGGCGGAGGGGGGGGCGGGGCGGAGGGGGGGCGGGGCGGAGGGGGGGGCGGGGCGGAGGGGGGGGCGGGGCGGAGGGGGGGGCGGGGCGGAGGGGGGGCGGGGCGGAGGGGGGGCGGGGCGGAGGGGGGGCGGGGCGGAGGGGGGGCGGGGCGGAGGGGGGGCGGGGCGGAGGGGGGGCGGGGCGGAGGGGGGGCGGGGCGGAGGGGGGGCGGGGCGGAGGGGGGGCGGGGCGGAGGGGGGGCGGGGCGGAGGGGGGGCGGGGCGGAGGGGGGGCGGAGGGGGGGCGGGGCGGGGCGGGGCGGAGGGGGGGCGGGGCGGAGGGGGGGCGGGGCGGAGGGGGGGCGGGGCGGAGGGGGGGCGGAGGGGGGGCGGGGCGGGGGCGGGGCGGAGGGGGGGCGGGGCGGAGGGGGGGCGGGGCGGAGGGGGGGCGGGGCGGAGGGGGGGCGGGGCGGAGGGGGGGCGGGGCGGAGGGGGGGGCGGGGCGGAGGGGGGGGCGGGGCGGAGGGGGGGGCGGGGCGGAGGGGGGGCGGGGCGGAGGGGGGGCGGGGCGGAGGGGGGGCGGGGCGGAGGGGGGGCGGGGCGGAGGGGGCGGGGCGGAGGGGGGCGGGGCGGAGGGGGGGCGGGGCGGAGGGGGGGCGGGGCGGAGGGGGGGCGGGGCGGAGGGGGGCGGGGCGGAGGGGGGCGGGGCGGAGGGGGGCGGGGCGGAGGGGGGCGGAGGGGGGGCGGGGCGGAGGGGGGGCGGGGCGGAGGGGGGGCGGGGCGGAGGGGGGCGGGGTGGAGGGGGGGCGGGTGGAGGGGGGCGGGAGGGCGGGGGGGAGGGGGGCGGGAGGGCGGGGGGAGGGGGGGGGGAGGGGGGCGGGAGGGCGGGGCGGAGGGGGGGCGGGGGGGAGGGGGGGCGGGGGGGAGGGGGGGCGGGGGAAGGGGGCCGGGGGGGAGGGGGGGCGGGGGGAGGGGGGGCGGGGGGGAGGGGGGGCGGGGGGGAGGGGGGGCGGGGGGGAGGGGGGGCGGGGGGGGAGGGGGGGCGGGGGGGCGGGGGCAGGGGGGGAGGGGGGCGGGGGGGAAGGGGGCGGGGGGGAGGGGGGCGGGGGGCGGGGCGGAGGGGCGGGCGGAGGGGGGCGGGGCGGAGGGGGGCGGAGGGGGGCGGGGCGGAGGGGGGGCGGGGCGGAGGGGGGGCGGGGCGGAGGGGGGGCGGGGCGGAGGGGGGCGGGGCGGAGGGGGGCGGGGCGGGGCGGAGGGGGCGGGGCGGAGGGGGCGGGGCAGGGCGGAGGGGGCGGGGCAGGGCGGAGGGGGCGGGGCGGGGCGGAGGGGGCGGGGCGGGGCGGAGGGGGCGGGGCGGAGGGGGGCGGGGCGGAGGGGGCGCTAGAGGGGCGGGGCGGAGGGGGGCGCTAGAGGGGCGGGGCGGAGGGGGGCGCTAGAGGGGCGGGACGGAGGGGGGCGCTAGAGGGGCGGGGCGGAGGGGGGCGCTAGAGGGGCGGGGCGGAGGGGGGCGCTAGAGGGGCGGGGCGGAGGGGGGCGCTAGAGGGGCGGGGCGGAGGGGGCGCGGCGGAGGGGGGCGCTAGAGGGGCGGGGCGGAGGGGGGCGCTAGAGGGGCGGGGCGGAGGGGGGCGCTAGAGGGGCGGGGCGGAGGGGGGCGCTAGAGGGGCGGGGCGGAGGGGGGCGCTAGAGGGGCGGGGCGGAGGGGGGCGCTAGAGGGGCGGGGCGGAGGGGGGCGCTAGAGGGGCGGGGCGGAGGGGGGCGCTAGAGGGGCGGGGTGGAGGGCGGTAGAGCGGCGGGGTGGAGGGCGGTAGAGCGGCGGGGTGGAGGGCGGTAGAGCGGCGGGGTGGGGGGCGGTAGAGGGGCAGGGTGGAGGGCGGTAGAGCGTGGGTGGAGGGCGGTAGAGGGGCGGGGTGGAGGGCGGTAGAGGGGCGGGGTGGAGGGCGGTAGAGGGGCGGGGTGGAGGGCGGTAGAGCGGCGGGGTGGAGGGCGGTAGAGCGGCGGGGTGGAGGGCGGTAGAGCGGCGGGGTGGAGGGCGGTAGAGCGGCGGGGTGGAGGGCGGTAGAGCGGCGGGGTGGGGGGCGGTAGAGGGGCAGGGTGGAGGGTGGTAGAGCGTGGGGGGAGGCGGGAGGGAGGCGGTAGAGCGAGGGTGGGGCAGGGGGGGAGGTGGTAGAGCGAGGGTGAGGCGGTAGAGCGGGGGTGAGGCGGTAGAGCGAGGGTGGGGCGGGGGGGAGGCAGTAGAGCGAGGGTGGGGCGGGGGGGAGGCGGTAGAGCGAGGGTGGGGCGTGGAGGCGGTAGGGCGCAGGGGGAGGCGGTAGGGCGGGGGGGAGGCGGTAGGGCGGGGGGGAGGCGGTAGGGCGGGGGGGAGGCGGTAGGGCGGGGGGGAGGCGGTAGGGCGGGGGGAGGCGGTAGGGCGGGGGGGAGGCGGTAGGGCGGGGGGGAGGCGGTAGGGCGGGGGGGAGGCGGTAGGGCGGGAGGGAGGCGGTAGGGCGGGGGGGAGGCGGTAGGGCGGGGGGGAGGCGGTAGGGCGGGGGGGAGGCGGTAGGGCGGGGGGGAGGCGGTAGGGCGGGGGGGAGGCGGTAGGGCGGGGGGGAGGCGGTAGGGCGGGGGGGAGGCGGTAGGGCGGGGGGGAGGCGGTAGGGCGGGGGGGAGGCGGTAGGGCGGGGGGGAGGCGGTAGGGCGGGGGGGAGGCGGTAGGGCGGGGGGGAGGCGGTAGGGCGGGGGGGAGGCGGTAGGGCGGGGGGGAGGCGGTAGGGCGGGGGGGAGGCGGTAGGGCGGGGGGGAGGCGGTAGGGCGGGGGGGAGGCGGTAGGGCGGGGGGGAGGCGGTAGGGCGGGGGGGAGGCGGTAGGGCGGGGGGGAGGCGGTAGGGCGGGGGGGAGGCGGTAGGGCGGGGGGGGGGGCGGTAGAGCGAGGGGGGGGCGGTAGAGCGAGGGGGGGGGCGGTAGAGCGAGGGGGGGGCGGTAGAGCGAGGGGGGGGCGGTAGAGCGAGGGGGAGGGGGCGGTAGAGCGAGGGGGAGGGGGCGGTAGAGCGAGGGGGAGGGGGCGGTAGAGCGAGGGGGGGGCGGTAGAGCGAGGGGGGGGCGGTAGAGCAAGGGGGGGGCGGTAGAGCAAGGGGGGGGCGGTTGACTGAGAGGGGTGGCAGTGGAGTGGAGTGCAGGTGGAGATGGTGGTTCATTCGACTAGTCATTGGACTAATTATCCAGAGGCCCAGGCTAATGCTCTGGGAAAATGGGTTGAAATCCCACAATGGCAGTTGATAGAATTTGAATTCAATTAAATCTGTAACTGAAAATTAGTAATGGTGACCATGAAACTATCGATCATCATAAAACACATTTTGTTCATTCAGTCCTCTCAGGAAAGAAATCTGCTGTTATACCCTTCTAGTCTACATGTTATTTCAAACCAACAGCCATGTGGCTGACTCTCAACTGGCCTTGGAAATGGCCTACACTCACTCTGTTCAAGGGCAATTAGGGATGGGCAACAAATGCTGGCACTGCCAGTGATGGCCACATCCCAAGACTGAATAAAAGGATACAAAAGTAAGCATGTTTTTCTTCAGTTGTACAGGTTGTTGGTGAGACCACCTCAGAGTAATGTGCACAATTTTGCTCTCATTTTACAGAGGATATAAATGCATTAGAAACAGTTCAAAGAAGGTTCACTTGACTGATAGATAGTTGGCATGGCGGGGGGAGGGAAGGGTGGTATCCTACGAGGAAAGGTTGGACGGGATGAGCCTATATGTATTGGAGTTCACAAGAGAGGTGATCTTCTTGAAGCAAATAAAGATCCTAATCAGACTTGACAGAGTGGATGCTGAAAGGATGTTTGCACTCGTGGGAGAGACTACAACAAGGAGACACAGTTTAAAAATAAACTGTCTCAAGCTGGAGATGAGAAGAATTTTTCTCTTGGAATGTTATGAATCTTTGGAACTCTTCCCCAGAGAGTGGTGGAGAGAGGCAGGGTCAATGCATATTTTTGAAGCAAAAGTAGACAGATTCTTGACTAACGAGAGAGTTGAAGGTTATCAGGGATAGGCAGAATGGGGAGTTCAGCCCATATCAGATCAGCCATAATCTGAATGAATGGTGAAGCAGGCTAGAGGGGCCAAACGGCCTACTGCTGCATGTAATTCATACGTTCATATAATGGCAATGTCAAGACCAAGCCACTGCCATCATCTCATCCCATCATCCACTACCCTAGCAGAATCACTGAGATGGCCAGAAACCAATGTAAAAAACCAACGGCAGCAAGTATGACATTACTTCAGAACTTTCTATATCAAGCAAAGACAGAGGTGGGAGTAAATATAAACAGTTAAAAATTATTGATTTCTTTTCAACACACATCCATCATCTCATTAATCACTAAGTGGATTTAAATAGTTCAATCATATTCATATTTCTGTTACAAGAATAAAATTTACCTGAATGGTCTTTGTTCACTTCAGGTCAGAAGATTTGTCCCTTAATGAGCCCGTTTTAACCATATTTTCTGGAGGTTCTGCATTATTTTGGCTATTGACCTGGTGTTTTTGAAAGAAGATTACTGATAACATGGTCTTGAGAAATAGACCCCGTGGAACAGGAGGGGCACAGGATTGGGTGGCGAAGATTGCAAGCGCAAGACTATCCTTTAACGAGGAAGGGAACTCCACAGAAACCTTGGCAACATGGGTGAAATAGGATTGTAAGAGTTTTAACAACACCAGGTTAAAGTCCAACAGGTTTATTTGGTAGCAAATGCCATTAGCTTTCGGAGCGCTGCTCCTTCGTCAGATGGAGTGGATTAGCTCCGAAAGCTAATGGCATTTGCTACCAAATAAACCTGTTGGGACTTTAACCTGGCGTTGTTAAAACTCTTACTGTGTTTACCCCAGTCCAACGCCGGCATCTCCACATCATGAAATAGGATTTGCAGGAGTGATTACTTCTGGGTATGATTCTACAACATGTCAGGATGGGTGCATATTTTACAGAAGCAAAATACTGCAGATATTGGAAATCTGAAATAATAACAGAAAATGTTGGAAACACTCAGCAGGTCTCAGGCAGCATTTATGGAGAAAGAAACATAGTTAATGGCTTTCATTAGATGCTGCCTAATGGTAACATGCTGAGTTTTTTCTGCACATATTTTACTGTAGGTTTACATGGTGGCTGCTTTTGATTTGATATTTATGCAAGAGTATTGATTTTATTCTGACAATTCAAGAGTTCGATGAAAATACTTTATTCTCATTTTTAGTTATAAGTGTATTGCTTCAGCTCAAGATATTGCTATGCTGCCATCTAGTGTTTTTGCAGTGGAAGTGCTTTACGGAATCTCGGCCAAAATACAATTCCAGTGATATGTTTTGCACCTCGTGTTACGGATGGGCATTTAACACTGTAAAAAAAACTTATCACAGGCAGAACAGATGGCACAGGAAAATGCTGACTCTTAAAATGAATTTATCCATTAACAAAACCTAATTTTTGAAGTGTGTTTTGAGACAGAATGTTGTAACAGCATTTTTAATATATCACAGATATTTGTCTGTCAAGACCAGTTTTATGTACATCACATTATTATGTGCGACATTTACTTAATTTCTCTTCAAGCTTGAGGGCAGAAACATGGGTTTTCTCCTTGTATTAGTTAAGACATTTACAATAAATTGCTAGAGAACTTTATAAAAGTCCAAATGACTTTGTTTCTTTAATTTATTTACTTTCTTAGATAAAGTATGACATAAATTTGCAGTGTAGCCATGAAATGTTCCAAATGCATGCTGAACTTCAAATTATACAATGATGTCACACTGCTTGTAGGTCGCTAGTGTATGCTACTTTGTAAGGCAAGGAACATTGAAAATATTACAATTGTAATTCCATCATTTAATGTCAATAAACAAAATGTCTTCTTTAAAAGTATAAAACTGATCAAATTAGACATCAAACTTTTATAGAAATTAAAATTAGATGAAGTTTATACTGATTGTTAGTTGTTTTCCTGACTTATTTTAATCTTATCACTGATTATCATTTACTTTATTAAATTTTCTTTTTTATGGATTCTCCTATTGTGCATTGGCATATCATATTCTATCATTCAATTCCTGCTTTACTACACTTCTCTTTGCACCCCTTATTTCTCACATATCATGCATCGCATCGCATTGTATTATTGCTCACAATTATTTGAGTTAGTCCTATTGCTTCAAACTCAATACAAGAAAGTTGGGGAGTTAAAGGAAATATTGCAAGCTCAAAAGTCAATCTTTTCAAAACCTGTGGCTGAAGGCAAAGCTAGCAAAAAGGCATAGAAACATAGAAGGTAGGAGCGGGAGAAGGCCATTTCGCCCTTCTAGCCTGCTCCGCCATTCATTACGATCATGGTTGATCATCCAACTCAATAGTCTAATCCTGCTTTCTCCCCATAACCTTTGATCCCATTCTCCCCAAGTGCTATATCCAGCCGCCTCTTGAATACATTCAATGTTTTAGCATCAACTACTTCCTGTGGTAATGAGTTCCACAGGCTCACCACTTTGGGTGAAGAAATGTCTCCTCACTTCAGTCATAAATGGTCTACCCCAAATCCTGAGACTGTGACCCCTAGTTCTGCACTCCCCCACCATTGGGAATATCCTCCCTGCATCTACACTGTCTAGTCCAATTAGAATTTTTTAAGTCTCTGAGATCTTCCCTCATTCGTCTGAACTCCAGCAAAAACAATCCTAACCTAGTCAATCTCTCCTCATACATCAGTCCTGCCATCCCTGGAATCAGCCTGGTAAATGTTTGCTGCACTCCCTCGAGAACAAGAACATCCTTCCTCAGAAAAGGAGACCAAAACTGCACACAATATTTTAGGTGTGACGTCACCAAAGCCCTGTATAATTGCAACAACACATCCCTGGTCCTGTATGCGAAACTTCTCACAATGAAGGCCAACATACCATTTGCCTTCTTTACTGCCTGTTGCACCAGCATGCTTACTTTCAGTGACTGATGCACAAGGACACCCAGGTCCTTCTGCACACTCCCCTCTCCCAATTTACAGCCATTCAGGTGGTAATTTGCCTTCTTGCTTTTGCTTCCAAAGTGAATAACCTCAGTTTATCCAAAATATAGTGCATCTGCCACTGATTTGTCCACTCACCCAACCTGTCCGGATCATGCTGAAGGATCTCTGCATCCTCGTCACAGTTCACTCTCCCACCCAACTTGGTATCATCTGAAAATTTTGAGATGTTACATTTTGTTCCCTCATCCAAATGATTAAGATATATTATGAATAGCTGGGGTCCCAGCACTGATTCCTGTGGCACCCCACTAGTTACTGCCTGCCAATTTGAAAAGGAACCATTAATTCTTGCTTTTTGTTTCCTCTCTGCCAACCATTTTCTATCCATCTCAATACACTTCCCTCAATCCCATGTGCTTTAATCTTGCACGATTATCTCTTATGCGGGACTTTGTCCAACGCTTTCTGAAAGTCCAAATATACTACATCAATTGGCTCCCCCTTGTCAACTCCACTAGTTACATCTTCAAAGAATTCCAACAGATTTGTCAAGCATGATTTCCCCTTCATTAATTAATGCCGACTCGGTCTGATCCTGCCACTGCTTTCTAAATGCTCCGCTATAAAATCCTTGATAATGGATTCGAGAATTTTCCCCACTACCGATATTAGGCTTACCGGTCTATAATTCCCCGTTTTCTCTCTAACTCCCTTTTTGAATGTTGGAGTGACATTCGCTACCCTCCAATCTGCAGGGATTATTTCAGAGTCTATAGAATCCTGGAAGATGACAACCAATGCATCCACTATTTCTAGGGCCATTTCCTGAAGTGCTCTGGGATGTAGATTGTCAAGCTCTGGGGATTTATCGGTCTTCCATCCCATCAATTTTGCATTAGCTATGGATGGTAAAACATAAGAATCTGTTCATTGATGGCAAGGTTATGAAGGAGGCTATGATGGTTGCTGCCAACACTTTGTTCAAAGACTTTTTAAAAAATGAATTATGACAGCCATCAAGAGCATGCTGCTTGGTGTTTTAACAGTACAGTAAGAAATCTCACAACACCAGGTTAAAGTCCAACAGGTTTATTTGGTAGCACAAGCTTTCGGAGCATTGCCCCTTCATCAGGTGAGTGGGAGTTGTGTTCACAAACAGGGCATATATAGACACAAACTCAATTTACAAGATAATGGTTGGAATGCGAGTCTTTACAGCTGATCAAGTCTTAAAGGTACAGACAATGTGAGTGGAGAGAGGGTTAAGCACAGGTTAAAGAGATGTGTATTGTCTCTAGCCAGGACAGTTAGTGAGATTTTGCAAGCCCAGGCAAGTCATAGAGGTTACAGATAGTGTGACATGAACCCAAGATCCCAGTTGAGGCTGTCCTCATATGTGCGGAGCTTGGCTATCAGTTTCTGCTCAGCAATTCTGTGTTGTCGTGTGTCATGAAGACTGCCTTGGAGAACGCTTACCCGAAGATCAGAGGCTAAATGCCCGTGACTGCTGAAGTGTTCCCCAACAGGAAGAGAACACTTCTGCCTGGTGATTGTCGAGCGATGTCCATTCATTCGTTGTTGTAGCGTCTGCATGGTCTCCCCAATGTACCATGCCTCGGGACATCCTTTCCTGCAGCGTATCAGGTAGACAACGTTGGCCGAGTTGCAAGAGTATGTACCGTGTACCTGGTGGATGGTGTTCTCACGTGAGATGATGGCATCTGTGTCGATGATCCGGCACGTCTTGCAGAGGTTGCTGTGTGGTGTCGTGGTCACTGTTCTCCTGAGGGCTGGGTAGTTTGCTGCGGACAATGGTCTGTTTGAGGTTGTTTGAAGGCAAGAAGTGGGGATGTGGGGACAGCCTTGGCGAGATGTTCGACTTCATCGATGACATGCTGAAGGTTCCAGAGAAGATGTCGTAGCTTCTCCGCTCCGGGTAAGTACTGGACGACGAAGGGTACTCTGTCCACCGTGTCCCGTGTTTGTCTTCTGAGGAGGTCGGTGACGTTTTTCGCTGTGGCGCGTCGGAACTGTCGGTCGAGTCCAGTGCCATATCCTGTTCTTACGAGGGCGTCTTTAGGTGTCTGTTGCGATCCTCCTCATCTGAGCAAATCCTGTGTATACAGAGGGCTTGTCCATAAGGGATGGCTTCTTTAACATGTTTTGGGGTGAAAGCTGGAGAAGTGGAGCATCATGAGGTTATCCGTGGGCTTGCAGTACAGTGAAGTGCTGAGGTGACCGTCCTTGATGGAGATGTGCGTGTCCAAGAATGCAACCGTTTCCGGAGAGTTGTCCATGGTGAGTCTGATGGTGGGATGGAACTTGTTGATATCCTCACATAGTTGTTTCTGTGATTGTTCCCCATGAGTCCAAGGGAAGAAAATGTCATTGATGTACCTAGTGTATAGCATTGGTTGAAGGTCCTGTGCAGTGAAGAGATCTTGCATGAAGATGTTGGCATATTGAGGTGCGAATTTGGTCCCCATGGCTGTTCCGTGTGTCTGGATGAAGAACTGGTTGTTGAAGGTGAAGACGTTGTGGTCCAGGATGAAGCGGATGAGTTGCAGAATTGCATCTGGAGATTGGCGGTTATCGGTGTTGAGTACTGAGGCAGTTGTAGCGATGCCGTTGTTGTGGGAAATGCTGGTGTACAGTGCCGAGACATCCATTGTGACGAGGAGTGCTCCTGGTTCAACTGTTCCATGTGTTTCTGGAGGAAGTCCGTAGTGTCGCGACAAAAGCTGTGGGTTCTTTGTACAATGGGTTTCAGGATGCCCTCAACGTAGCCGGAGAGATTCTCGCACAGGGTCCCATTGCCTGATACGATGGGACGGCCGGGCGTGTTGGCCTTGTGTATCTTCGGGAGGCAGTAGAGATCTTCAATGCAGGGAGTACGTAGGATGAGAGCACGGAGGGTGCTCTGAAGGTCTGGATCAAAGGTCTTGATCGGTCTGTTGAGTTGACGGGTGTGTTCTTTGATCGGATCTGCGGGTAACTGTCCTCGTTGTTCAGTTGTTGGTACACTTCTTTGCAGTAATCTGTTCCATTCAGTATGATGGTGGCCCCTCCTTTGTCTGCTGGTTTGATGACAATGTTGCGGCTGGTCCTGAGAGCGCGGATGGTGTTGCGTTGTGCTTGAGTGGTGTTCGGGGCTGTCTTGAGTGTGGCTGATGAATCTGGCATTGACGCACTTCCTGACGGCTTGGGCATACATGTCGAGTCGAGGGCAGCGGCCTTCCGGAGGAGTCCAATTCGACTCTTTCCTCTTTGGTTGCTGCACCGTGGATTTCTTTGTCGGCTGTTCCGGTTCATTGGCTGTCTCATGGTGTTCGTTATTGGCCTCTTTGGGTTCCACCCTAAACACGTTAAAGAAGCCATCCCTTATGGACGTGCCACAGCGAAAAACTGCATCGACCTCCTCAGAAGACAAACACAGGACACGGCGGACAGAGTACCCTTCGTCGTCCAGTACTTCCCCGGAGTAGAGAAGCTACATCTTCTCTGGAGCCTTCAACATGTCATCGATGAAGACGAACATCTCCCCAAGGCCGTCCCCACATCCCCACTTCTTGCCTTCAAAACCTCAAACAGACCAC
Organism: Mustelus asterias; assembly: GCF_964213995.1. Taxonomy (NCBI): domain Eukaryota; kingdom Metazoa; phylum Chordata; class Chondrichthyes; order Carcharhiniformes; family Triakidae; genus Mustelus; species Mustelus asterias. The sequence goes on from NC_135819.1 coordinate 60,782,222, forward strand.
TGTCCGCAGCAAACTACTCAGCCTTCAGGAGAACAGTGACCACGACACCACCCAACCCTGCCACAGCAATCTCTGCAAGACGTGCCGGATCATCGACACGGATGCCATCATCTCACGTGAGAACACCATCCACCAGGTACCCGGTACATATTCTTGCAACTCGGCTTGTCTACCTGATACGCTGCAGGAAAGGATGTCCCGAGGCATGGTACATTGGGGAGACCATGCAGACGCTACGACAACGGATGAATGAACATCGCTCGACAATCGCCAGGCAGGAGTGTTCTCTTCTTGTTGGGGAACACTTCAGCGGTCACAGGCATTCGGCCTCTGATCTTTGCGTAAGCGTTCTCCAAGGCGGCCTTCATGACACACGACAACGCAGAATCGCTGAGCAGAAACTGATAGCCAAGTTCTGCACAAATGAGGACAGCCTCAACCGGGATCTTGGGTCCATGTCACACTATCTGTAACCCCCATGACTTGCCTGGGCTTGCAAAATCTCACTAACTGTCCTGGCTAGAGACAATACACATCTCTTTAACCTGTGCTTAATGCTCTCTCCACTCACATTGTCTGTACCTTTAAGACTTGATCAGCTGTAAAGACCCGCATTCCAACCATTATCTCGTAAATTGAGTTTGTGTCTATATATGCCCTGTTTGTGAACACAACTCTCACTCACCTGACGAAGGGGCAGCACTTCGAAAGCTTGTGCTACCAAATAAACCTGTTGGACTTTAACCTGGTGTTGTGAGACTTCTTACTATACTTACCGCAGTCCAACGCCAGCATCTCCACATCATGGTTTTAACAGTAACCAGAAGGGGGAATTGTTGTCCTACAATACGTCTCAGTACATACACCAAGACTTATCAGGCTGTGAATGTTTCTCAAACTGCAGTTGGTGAATCAGTAGACATGATGGATATGGCCCAGCTGATTGTTTTCGTTCGCATGGCATTCAAAAATGCAACAACAAAGGAGGACTTCTTCATTCTTTTGCCACTCAAAGAGACAAGAGGCGAGGATGTCTACAACGAATTTAAAAGCCAAGTGACTGAGAAAAACATTCCGATCAACAAATTGGTTTCAATCACAACTGATAGCTGCAGAAATTATCCTGAATTCCCTTCTTTTGTCAATTACCACTGTGTTATCCACCAACAAGTACTAGCGAGCAAGGTTCCTGACTTTTCTCATGTAATGACAATTGTTGTCAAGATCGCCAACTCAATCTGCGTGAGAGCTCTGCAACATGGCTTGCTCAAATCATTACTCAATGATCTTGATGCCACCTATGGTGAGCTAATCCTTCATGCAGATTTTTATGGTGCTTAAGTCAAGGAAAAGTCCTCCAGAAGTTTTTATATATGCTCCTGGAAATTGTCACCTTTCTCAAATCAAGAAATGAGGTGTATAGCGTGCTGTCAGATAATGTGTGGTTGCAAGACTTGGCGTTTCTTACGGATATAAATGCAACATTGAAGTAGCTGAACCGTGAACTGAAGGGGAGGGACAAGATTTGTCACACATGATCAGTGTAGTAAACATGTTGAAAGTTGAAACTGGACCTGTGGTCCTCCCGGTTAAAGAACAAAATTACTGAGCACTTTCCAAATCTGGAGAAAATCCAACAAGTCAAACAGTAAGGATTCCATTCAAATAAATTCTGAAGAATTTGGAAGAGAAATTCAACAGACAATTTCAGAAGTTAGAAGATGGAACAAATCATTGTTTGTCTCACATCCTTTTCTTCAAGTGGACATTGGAGATTTCACGGCAAAATTTCAGCAGGTGTTCAAACAAAGCAGTGGACTTGACATGGAAATAATCAGCATGCAAAAATGACAGAGCTGAAAGCTAGGTCAAGAGACAAAGACTTTTGGGGACTTGTAAACAGGGTGAATTACTCTCTTCTGGCATTGTGCGCGCTCAAGGTAAAGGTCTACTTTGATTCCACATACCTCTGAGGCGGCTTTTTTCCCAGATGAAAATCATCAGGTCCAAGTATCGCATTCGTCTCACAGATGCATTCCATCAGAGTGCATGAGGCTGGCCATGTCAAACTAAGACCCAGACTTCACAGCACTCTCAGAGAAGTAGGCCATATGGTCCCTTGAGCCTGCTCCACCATTTAATCAACCATGATCTAATCTGTTTGCATTTCATGTTCTATATTCCCATCTACTCCCAATTACCTTTGATTCCCCTTGCCCAACACAAACTCATCTACCTTTGCCTTAACAATATTCAATGACTCCACTTCCACCGCCTTTTGAGGTGGAGCGTTCCAAAGTGTCTCAATCCTCAGCCCTAATTTAACAACAGTGCCCCCTAGTTCTGGCCTCACCCACAAGAGGAAACATCCTTTCAACATCAACCTTGTCAAGACCATTCAGGATCTTGCATATGTTTATCGAGTCACCCCTCACTCTTCTAAACTCCAGTGGAAACAAGCCCAGTTTGCCTAACCTTTCCTCACAAGACAACCCGCTCATTTCAGGTATCAATCTAGTAAACCTCCTCTGAATTGCCTACAATGCATTTACATCCTTCTTTAAATAAAGAGACCAAATCTGCACACAATATTCAAGATGTGGTCTCACCACTGCCCTGTATGTCTGAAGCATAACATCTTTTTAAAAAGGCAAAATTCTGCAGATGCTGCAATCTTGAAAAAAAATAGAATATGCTGTAAAATCTCAGCAGGTTTGACAACATCAGTGGAGAGAAAATTGAGCCAACGTTGAGTCAGGATGGCCCTTCATCAGAGCTGAAGCGTTTCTTTTCTTTAGAGCTTAAGATAAAGATCCTGCACAAAATACACCTGCACAAAAAAAGTGAACTCAAAAAAGGCACAAAAACCTAGGAGAGAGGACAGGGAGGAGTTAAAAATGAAGTTCCCAGTAAGGGAAGCGAACAGAGAAAATAGGAGGTGTGCCTCAATTTTCTTTATGGTATAGACATGTGCTATGACATATGAAAGATTGGGAACCACTGCACTAGAAGCATCACATCAACCTGTTGGATACACTATGCAGACTTCACAAACACACTTTCTGTGAAGCTATGAAGAATGTTGACTGCCAAATAACAATGTTTCAGAATGGCTCGGGGACCAAGGGATAGGACGTACAGGATGTCAGATCAGCATTGGAACTCCTGGTGGAGGAGGTCCAGCGAAGGACGGATGTTCTGTACCTGTCCAGCTCACCCTCCCATCTCTGTCCCCAGGTGGAGCTAGGTCTGCTTGCTCTGGCTGAATCTCCTATCCCTCTCATCTAGTGATTCCTAAAAGGTCAGCAATAAGATGGACTAGCATAGCACATTCTCTTTTTAGGTGAAGTCCTCAGAATTTCTGTGAAAAACATTGCTGGAGAGCTGGCAAAATCTTGACAAACAGTCCCAAAAAGTCCAACTTTAATCTAACGTAGTCCATCTCCAGTAACAAATGGTTAAAATTCTCAGGCACCAACTTATTTATTCCTGTTCAGGCGGTCGGTGTTAAAGAGGTAATTACTTGACTTGCCAGTGACCAAAATGGTGTGTAGCCTCTTCTATGTACATTAGCAGGCAATTTGATTGTCAAAGTCTTATCAAATCTTGGGACAGCTATTCCTGGAACATGCACCAACTCCTTCACCAAGATGCCGCCTTCTGCTAAAACAGTGTTGCATCCACAATTTCAGAACAGGGGAAGGAAGATTATGCATCTCACTGGCTGACAATGTGGAAGAATTGGCTTGACATGTCACCGAAATGTGGTGTCCAAACCATCAAGAACGTGCGAACAATGACAGCGTCCCATGGTCCCCAAACTAAATAAAATCATGCAGAGGCTTCCACCAGGGTCCATTTGGCAAGTCCCTTGGCAAAAACACACAACCTTAAGTGGACATCATCCTCAACTCAAGAGACAGCCACTGCTGCTGCCGAATCATAATTAGAGCTTAAATCTGCACCTTGGCTATGTTCAGGTGCTATATAAATGCAAGTTGTGATGCACCTTGGCTATCTTTGAGGCTTATAAGTGCTAAACGTAGATGGATAAAATTGCTCCCATAAACCTCAAGGTTAAAAAGCTTCATTTTAAATGGGGTAGAAACAAAATTAACAGAAATTTGTACACCGTTACATTATTTGCACCAGAGGAAAACAAGACAAACACCTGTATTATACAGTGGTTAATAAAAGTAAAAATCTTCCATTAAGATTAAAATAGAAGATAGCAAAACACTGCATCAACTGACCGAGCAAAAATATATTCTCTAAATCTCAATAAAAGAGTGGGGGATATTGACAATAAGACCTGCAATCGCAAACTCTGACAGGCTTTTTTAGCACGAGTGCAACTATAACTGGTCGACTGAAACATTCTGCTTTAGGTGAAATACTTCAATTTTACTAAGTAACCATAGCAAATACTAATTGTACAATTGGCATTTCCTCAAGTTCTGTTCCTTCTACAGGCATCGCAAAATTGGAAAATTCAGTTCTGTTTATTACCATACTTTCCAACAAAACTCAGATTCACAAAAACAAGTTTAAATGTCAGATATTAACCCACATATTAAATGATGCGAGTAGGTTTCCAACATGATCAACAATTAAGAATCAAGAGTCAGGTGTCAGAAAATTCCCCAACAAACCCTTACCATGACACAGAAAATTGTGATTCCAAGAATGTAAATGTACATTCATAGTTTTGACTTTGTTTAATCCTCTGAATCCAAAAATGGAAACTGCTTTATTCAAAGTATAACAACAGGCAACAAGAGAGAAAAGCTTGCATTTATAAAGCAGCTCTAACATAGAAAATATCCTGAGACACTTCACAGAAATGCAAGGAAAATGGGGTGCCAAGCTAATATAGCAGATATCAAGAGGAATGACAATATGTTTGCTCAGAGAGTTGGGTCTTAAAAAGGCCCATAATGGAGAAAAAGGACAGAGGTGTTAAGAGAGGGCCTAGAGGGTAAAGATGTGGTAATCAAGGTGAATCAAAGAGAAAGGAAAGGATCGTGGAAATCTCTGCATCACACTGAGCTGAGAATTTGGGTGGTTGGCTGGAGGAGGGTACAGAGATAAGAAGGTTTATAGGAAGGTATTGAGATAGAGCATAACAAGGCATGGAGGGTTCTCAACACAAAAAAAAAGAACATTTTAAATTGGAGGTGTTGGAAGAACCAGAGGCCAAAGTAGTCAGCTAAGACAAGCTAAGAGCTGACAGGATACATGGAGAAAAGTGTTGAATCAGCTTCAGTTTAGGGAAGGCACATGTTGGGTGTCTGGTCATGTCTGCAGGTGACGGAGGCACAGATGAGGGTTTCGGTGTTAAGATAGGCTGAGAAGGGAGTGGTGAGAGACAGTGGTGATGGAGGTGGACAATCTTGAGAGATATATCATGAGGAGCAAGAGGATTACATTTATATAGTATCTCATTTCATTTTTCAAACATCTCAAAGCTTTCCCCATGCATCATAACTTGCATTTATATAGCACCTCAACATAGCAAAATGCCCCAAGGCACTTCACAGGAGTTCTGTCAAATAAAATCTAAGCCACGCAGAATTATTAGGGCAGGTCAAAAACTGTCAAAATGGAAGCTTTTAAGGAGCATCTTACAGGAAGACAAAGACAAAGAAAATGGCAGAGAGGTTTAGGAATGGGATTCCAGAGTATAGTGAATGTTTCGAACTTCACTTGATATTTTAAAAAATGCACTTTCCATTATGTGCTATGCATATCAATTTGATTAATGACAGATCATCCGTTTCTGTTGGTTAAGAAAGGAATAGTGCACAGACTGTCAGCCTGGACGATGTGCTGGATTGGGGCATGAACAAGTCAACATTCTTACTCAAATAAATATGCTATCAACTCAGCCAAGCTACATTACCCACTGTCAAATTCCACAAATCAGGTGGCTTGGACAATTCACAAGCAGAAATGTCAAGTGATGCTATTTGGATTATAACATTTATTGTATTTCACTCCCAATCTATAAGCCCTGAACTTAAGTGTTACATTTTCCTCAATGTTGACTATGAGGCAATCAGCCTCTTTGTCTCATCAGCTTAGCTCCGGATCTCTCCCCAGAAATATATGGATACTTATTTTGAACATTTTCTCAAGCAAGAACTGGAGTCAGCTGCTAAAACAGATTAACACCAAAACTTTTACAGATAGATAAAATGTTCAATGACAGTTTAATTAAGATTTAATTGAAACAATATAAAATTAAAAATTGAGGGATTAAGAGTCCTGTGAAAGTGAACAAAGAGGAGCAAGATTAACCAGCAAAAATCAACAGTTGACTGGTTCATTTCTGCTACAGGACATTTCAACCAGCAGTATAACATCTTTTTTTAAATATTTGGCCATTTAAAAAAGGGAGTTAAGTCCCAAATAGTTATAATATATTTAGAGTTGATGGGATGACACTAGATATGGCTGGACTTGGACAATTTGTCTAAACTAGTTTATTCAAAGAACACCCCTGGCACATCATAATATTTCAGAAGAGGCTGCAACTTTGAGACATCACTGAAATAGCTAGTTAACAGGTTATGGTTTGCTACATTAAAAACAGACACCAAATATACAAAACAAAAATTCTTGAATGCACAAAAACAACAAACACTGCTAGAATCAAAACCAAAAGGAGAAAAAAAATTGCGGCTTTGAGCTACTCCCAAAGGAATGATCCAAAACAAGAGAACATGAAATGCTGAACAATGGAATAAAATTCTGAGTGAATTTGTAACATAAATAATTGATTGTACAAATCTGAAACAGACCATCAGCAGAAGCAAAGATTTAAAGCTTTCATCCATGACAGCATACGTTTAAAAAAAGCATATATGTGTTTTTAAAATCATTATGGAATTATAATGAAATTATTGACAAAAAGTATTTTCTTTAAATTCCTAACAGCATGCTGGCTAATTGCTGCAAAACACAGAAACAAACTTCCAGCAACAAATATGTAACAGTAAGCATTTGGCAACTGAAGCTCCTTTCTAGAAAACACTACTGACAAAATAAGCCTTTTTGTTCCACACAAAAACTCCAACGATAGCTAGAGCACAAAAAAAAACAAACGTCAGTACTTCTGACTATAGGGCTTTTTTCATTGTGATCTGCTCCTTTGGTCACATACTAGTTTACTGTTAGCAACCAATCAAGCAACTTCTAATGCTTATCCACAATCAAACTATATAGAAGTATCACTTGATGAAAGTGGTCCCTCTATTTATCCAGGGTCCAGATATTCTTGGCAAGGGATCAACTTAAAAATTTGCTTTTATACACCCAATCCATCATCTGTACCTGCAAATACTGCAGCAAAAGTTTTAAAAGATAGGCAACATTTTCTCAAAGCAGTCAGTTCATTTAAAACATTTCCAGCAACTAGAACAATACAAATCTCTCAGTTATGAAGCTCAAAAGAAAAATTAGATGATGACAATCAAGTTGGAAAAATTATTCACAAGCAAAATTTTGGCTCCCTGATTTCAATTCAATCCTACAATTGATTGTAGATTAAACAATGTATATATTATGGTTAAAAATTCAAATCCATCGAGAAATTCAACAGTGCTCTCCCTCTCTTATTCTGCCAACCTTAAATCTCAAACATTTTTGTTAGAACTTCATAGGGTGAGGTCAAGACATCTGAAAACTCTGCCACCAAGTGGAAATACCAGAAAACTGATGGAAAATACTTCTTGATCTTGCAACTTTAAAGAAATGTCAAGGAGCTTGTGTTTTAAAATTAAACACAGATAAAAACAGTTAAGAAAGACACAGAACATTACTAAAAATATCAGCAATATGACTTGTCTTGAATGCAACTGAGATCTTAGGTCAAGAACTAAATTCTAGATTGAATGCAATTGAATGAAAAATAGCATCAGAGAAATTTAATTTCATACTTTTCAAAACTTAACTTTAATTACTTTCATCAATGAGCAAGTTGTCGTGACGCAAGAGTCACTTGACAGCGTTGTTGATAAAACCTTCTATCACGTAGCAATTAGATTAGTCCTTTTTCATGGATAGGGCATAGCTAAGCAATTTTCCTTTTTATTGGATAGATGCCAGTATTTTACTGGTCACCATCAACTCTCTCCTCAAAAAAGTTGACTCCTCTTCCTTTCAGACTCCAGTCTCTCTTTCCTTTCCAAAGTTTTATATGTGCTGTTGTTTCCCAACCTATGAACATCATTTTTCAGAAACACATGTTGGAATCCCTCAGGTTTCTACTCATGAGCAACATGACTCTCAAAGTCATAAATACAAACAAAATAAGATCTGAAAGATAAACCATCAGTCCTTATCTTACTTGATTAGCCTGTGGTCTTTGACGTAGCTGACCATACAACATCCTTCAGCAACTTTCCATTGTTGGGATTGCTGTCAGGTTTTATTCTTGTCTATGTAGTTGCAGTCATAGAATCACATGTAATGCTTTCTCTTCCGCTCTTGCACTGTTATTTCTGGAATCCCTCAACAATCTATCCTTGGTCTTCTTCTATTTCTTACCTATGTGCTGATGATTAGTGACCAGATCCAAAAATTGCCAGTTTCTACATGCATGCCGATGACACCCAGATCTAGATTACCAACCCACCAGACTGTTGCTCCAACATCCAGTTCTGGATAGCATAAATTTCTTTTAATTAAATATTGGGAAAAATGAAGTCTTTTTTTTAGGTCATGGCACAAATCCCATTAGCTAGCCACTGATTCCATCCTTCTCTCTTGCCCACTGAGGCTGAACCAGGCTGTTTGCAATCTTGGTGTCACATCTGGTCCTGATACAAGCTGCCAGCCACAAATCTGCACTACTACGAAGGCCATCTACCTGCTGCTGAAAGCCTCATCCTTGCCTCTCAATTTGACTTTCCAGATGCACTCCTGAGAGGCCTCCCACATTCTATCCTCCATAAACAAGAGGTGATCCAAAACTCTGCTGCCCTTGCCCCAACTCTGAAGTCCATTCAGCTTTCACCCTGTGCTTGCTGACTCACACTGACCTGAGATTAAAAATTCTCATCCTTATTCTCAAATCCCTCCATAGCCTCACCCTCCCATCTCTAAGCTCCTCCAGCTCAGAATGAGGGCACAGAATGGGACAGAATGGAAAAGATGAGGCCCAAGTGGAACGAGGAACAAGTGTTAACATGGGAATTTGGTGCAAGTGAGTATTTCTACTATTTCTTAAGCTATAATTTAGATTAGTCCCTCCAAAAGACAAGTTAAGTGGGTGAGCAACAATCGCAGATAGAGTTTAAAAAGAGAAAAGCTGTGATGTTAGTGTGCCTTTAAGAGATTTCTTTTAAAAATCAAGCTCACAGCCTTGGGTGATGTCATTGCTGGGAAGGAGGAAAAAAACCTATGGACAGGTCAGGTGACCGAAGTTTTTCAGCTTTCAGTTGTGTTTTGGCTGCAGTGAGAAAGGCAGTCTTAGAAGCAAGCTGGAAAAGAAGTCTCTTTCTCTGTTTTGCTTTGAAAATTTTTACCATTAGCTGCAAGAAAGGCCTGTCGCCATGCTGCAGTATAGAAACTGTGCTTTGTTGTTTTGGGGAGCAGATCTGACTACAAACTGCTCTGTGTTTTCAAAATCATTTGAAATCAGCATTCAACCCAGGGAACTGGATTCCAGTATCATGTGAGCAGTGATAAATATCTTTAAAAGGATTTTGTTTATTAGATATTAGTTTTGATTGGAACATCTGATATATATTGGTAAAGGGTTATACATTATTGTGGTTGTTTTGTTTTTGCTTGTAATTGATAAATGTTATTACTAATTTTCATTCCGTATATGTTAACTATATTCTTAAATAAACTTTGTTTGATAAAAGCTCCCTCGTGGGTTTTTTGAATCATACCTGAAGTGAAACATATCATTGCTTATCCTAGCCAAATTCAAGATGTAAAACTTATGATTGAGGCAGGCTTCATAAAACACTTGAGTTTCTAACCTGAACGATAACAATTGGGGGTTCTAGCGGGATTAAAATCTATGTTTCTAGATTGATTTGGGATTTTTGAACTCAGAGACAGTGAATGGTGACCACATTGGTGTATTTAGCTTTAAATAGGGAGTGCCTTGTGGAATAATGACTCTTTCAGAGGTGGAGTAAGCCACATAAGGTGGTTTGCAAAAGGTGGCTAAAACAAAACTTTTGGAATTGGCAAAAACATTGCAGTTGATATTCTCTGACAGTGTTCGGAAAGGGGAGATAATTGTGGCGATAGCTAAGCATTTAAAATTGCCAGAAACAGAGTCAAAATCATTGGAGATGGCAACAATTCAATTACAAATGAAACAGCTTGAACATGAAAAATAATTAAAACAGCTTGAATTCGAAATAAAGCGAAACAGAGAGAGAAAGAGACTACTTTTCCAACTTGCTTCCAAAACTGCCTCTCACACTGCAGCCAAAACAAAACTGAAAGCTGAAGTACTTCAGTCACCTGCCCAGTTTTTTTTCGTTCTTCCAGCAATGACGTCACTCAAGACTGTGAGCTTGATTTTTTTTTAAATCTCAAAGGCACACGTACAATATTTTTAATAGGCATGCAACTTGTAAATGTCCATATGCAGAAAGGCTTGGGTGTACTTGTTCAAGGAACACAAAAAGTTAACATGCAATCAGAAAAGCAAATGGCATGTTATTTTGTATTGCAGTGGGTTTGGAGTGCACAAGTAAAAAGATTTGCCTTCTATCCCTGCATCCAAGTCATTAATATAGATTGTAAATAGCTGGGGCCCCAAGCATCCCACTATTTACTTCTTGCCATCCAGAAAAAAAAACATTTATCCCAACTCTCTGTCTTCTGTCCATCAACCAGTCACCTATCCAAGCTAATAAATTACCCCTAATCCCATGTGATCAAATCTTGTGAATTAATCTTTTGCATGGCACCTTATCAAACGCCTTCCAGAAGTCCAGATATACGACATCTACAGAATCCCCATTATCCACTTTGCTTGTTACATCCTCAAAGGACTCTAGCAAATTAGTCAAACATTCTTTGCCTTTCATAAAACCATGCTGACCCTGATGGATAGTGTTTTGACTTTCCAAATGTCCTGATATTTTTTCCCTTGATAATTGATTCTAACACGTTCCCAACAGCAGCAGTTAAACTAACTGACTTGTAATTTCCCACATTTTGCCTCCCTCCCTTTTTGAATAAGGGTGTTACATTAGCATTTTTCCAATCCATTGGAACCTTTCTTGTGTCCAGGGAATTTTGGAATATTATAACCAATGGATCCATTTTGAGTATATTGCTTGTTTGTTAAAAGATTACATAAAAATTAATGATAACAATGAATGATAACAATAAAAGAAAATTACCCAGAGACCTAACTTTAATTAAAATTATTCCAATACATTGAAATAATCAGTCAGTGCATCCCACCCTGAGCACATGTCCTCATCCATACATCAAACTCCTGTTAAAAGTTCTTATAGAGAAGGGCACAAACGAGTTCAGGAATCGATCTGCCCTACATTTGAAGGATTGTAGCCCTTTTCAAGAATGCAACCAGCAGTAATATTGAAACAAGGGATGATGATTTTCATTGTTCATGACACTGTCAAAATTCTTCAAGAGCCGATTTTGTCATGAAAGATCCGCTCATCGATAACACCCCCGCCTTATCTCGTTGTACTCAAAGTACACAACAGAGGGGATCCAGTATTCATAAACATGGGCTTCGAGTAAATCCCAGAAACTAACACCATTTGGGTCCTGTTGTGAAGGGGATCGCTGATTAAAGTAGAAGAGTAGGTAGGATCAAGGTTTTTCAATAAGTTTGAGTTGTTACAGTGTTAAAAATTGAAAAGAAATCCAAAGGTAGTGTGAGCATAATTGCCTAATCTACCCGTGTGCTATTGAATCAGATGGACAAGAGCAACATTGTCCACTGACTTATGAGGTTAACAGCCAAACTGTCATTGATCAATATGTGGAACACAAGGATCTAAAAGATGCTTTGACACAATGAGCTCAGACCACTTCAGGACTATCGATGCAAGAGCAGCTGGTCAGTAATCATTCTGCTAAGCAGGTCATAACTTCTTAGCAACTGGGATGATAATGGCTGGTTTCCAAAAGCAAGGAACAGTATGCATGTGGAACATATTCTGAAAGACCAGAGAGAAAGGAACTACCAATTGATGATCATATTCCTTAAGATTTTTTCCCTCTGATCTGATCTGGGCCATATGTTGTCCATAAATTCACCTGCTTGAATTGCTTCTCTACCTCCAATTTGCTGATAGTAACCCAAGATTCTTCTAATTCACAAAGTGAAATCTGCTGCGGAATCACATGTCCATTTAAACTGGCTAAAAAATCCATTCAATTCATTTGCAACATCGCGAGGCTTATTTGTGGACGAAAAGGGGATCATTTCTCTCTTTCAATCAGAGTCTGACATTTTATACATATACTTCCATACATCTCTCAGATTATTGAAACTGAAAATAGTTATGCAGCCTGATTCTATACGCATCCTTCACACTCTGAATTTCTTTTCACACCTTGATTTTTAGTTTGTCAAGCGTGTCTTAGTCCCTTACACAAATGTAATTTGTCTTTCCTTCATCATTGCTTTCAAGTCTTTTAAAATCCAGGGTTTCTCGTTTGGATGGAAGTGTGTCATTTTAGTTTGGATATGAAGCTGTTCACAGATGATATAATCATTTATAGAATCCGTACTGTACAGAAAGAGGCCATTTGGCCCATCGAGCCTGAACCAACAACAATCCCACCCTCTCCTCATAACCCCACATATTTACCCTGCCAATCCCCCCGAAACTAGGGTCAATTTAGCATGGCCAATCATCATAACCCACACATCTTTGGACTGTGGGAGGAAACTGGAGCACCCAGAGGAAACCCATGCAGACATGAGGAGAACATGAAACTCCACACAGACAGTGACCCAAATCGCAAATCTAACCCAGGTCCCTGGCGCTGTGAGGAAGCAGTGCTAACCACTGTGCCGCCCAAATGATATATATGATATGATATCTGTGCTCTTATTTAAATCTTCATCTTCCATAAAAAAATCCTAATTTTTGTGACCAAAGCAAATTTGCAGATCTTTAATGGCCAGGTAATTCCAAACTTCAACCACTTTCCTGCCAGGTTTTACCATTTTCAGTTTTTGTTGATCTGCATCTTCAATCCCTGGTTGAATCAAAGACTTCTCAGAGTCAAAAATAGAGCAAAAAAGCGTTAAGAATCATAGAATCCCTACAGTGCAGAATCAGGCCACTCAGCCCATCAGTCTGCACCGACTCTGACGGAGCATCTTACCCAGATCCACCCCTGGCTCTATCCCCATAACCCCTCTTCCCCCTAACTACATATCTGGGGACACTAAGGGGCAATTTAGCACGGCCAATCCCGCTAACCTGCGCATCTTTGCAATGTGGAAGGAAACCGGAGCCATTCCTCTCTTCAAGGCAGATCTAACTTACAGCATTGATCAAGTTCTTGGCAGCTCAGTATCAACTTTTGTTCGATAACATTTCTTAGAAGTGCCTTGATACATTTTATTATCTTAAACACACCGCGTATATGGAAGTTATGTTCATTTGAAATGCTGGCAATTTTTGCAATTTCAAACATGTTTGATGCACATTTTAAAATTACTTCAACTGCTTCTAGTTAAACACAATGCTGAGAGATAAGATCTCTTATTATGCAAGATCATAAATGAAAACAGCTTTATGTGGCACTAACGGAATAAAAGTTTGTTTGTACAGATGTCTCTGAAATACGATGATCTGATCCTTCATTGTTCAGTGGTGGACTCTAAACCCATAGAATGCCCAACTGTTTAGTCTGTTGTTGGAGGAAAATCCAAAAGGCAATGTTACAGACTAAAATATTTATTTTGTGAGAAACTCTGAGATATTCATGCATGTGGAATATTTCACATGCATTACTTTTGAAACATTGGGAGAAGTTTATTAATACAATGATCTGAAAGTGTTTTCATTTTTTCATCCAGTTCCCCAAGTATCCTGAAATCTCATCTTAGGTAGAGCTTCATGGATAAAAGTTCCAATAATACACAGGTTGCTTAAATGAATATCATGTGTTCAGAATGGACTCATCCTAATTTTGTGACTTGGGCAATTATCTTGGCCAAGAACATGCAATAATGACCAGTACAGGACCACAATGATACACAATGTTGTTTTGAATAGAATTTACTCAAAAATTGGACTATAAATCCAGAAACATCAAACTAGCAATAAAAAAATGAGGAAACAGCTGCACCAGTAGCAACAGACTAATCTGACAAGAATGAGCATTTTATCTTCCATTCCTACAACAAAGGTATAACTGAACATATCTTGCATTAAGTTTATAAATTTATATAAATGCATATATATTATATTGCAACAGCAATTGCATTAGTTTCTTAATCTATAATGGAGTTGCATCACTGCTTATTACTTATTCATTTTAGTGGCTCTTTAGCCATTCTGATAGAGTGTAATAAATGTGCTAAGCACACAGTGGAATTTAGTACTCGTGAAGGAGGAAAAATATGCAGATGGGTACACATAAGATGGTTGCCTGGCACACAAACAGTCACCTGGGAAAGAGACATTAAACGGACACTGACTTTCAGTACAGACAGCCACCTGAGATTAAAACATAAAGGACAGACAGCTATCCAAAGTTAAACATGCAGGAATCAAATCCTACAGGAAGCCAGCCAGGGCTTAAAGATAAGGACAATAGGGATAGATAATGAGATTAACTACAGGTGGGATCGGGAATACAGAACTGCAGGAAAACCAATTACTGTAAACTACTGTATGAATAGACCGAAACTAAAGTCATTGATAGTCACTGACGCAGGAAATGTATCCATTCATAGAACAATGCGATGTTAACATGCTTATGTCTGTATTTGTCTGTATTTGTCTATAACGACGTGTTTAACGATCGATCACCTACTTGATTACAATGATGTGATAATGGATAGATGTCCGGTCCATCTATTGTGTAAAAGGTGTAAAGGTGGACCGCTCCTATTGTCTCATTGAGAGAAGGTAGCTGTCTAGAAGCACTGCAGAGTGCCAGTGCCTTTTCTCCACGAAGCTTCGTTAAATAAAACTGTATTGTTGAAACCTTCAAGCCTGACTCACAAAGTGGCATTTTTCCCACAACACTAGCCATAGAAAAAACCTCTTCCAACCAGCAAATTGAAAGAGGATACACAACAGGGGAGGTGGTGGGAGCATGTAGCACACCCTTTGATATGAAGATACTTTTAGATGTTGTTATTGCCCACCTTTAATTGCCCTTGAGAAAGTGGTGGCGAGCTGCTTCCTTGAACCGCTGAACTCCATGTGGTGCCAGTACACAAACAGTACAGTAGGGAGGGAGTTCCAGGTTTTTGAGCCAGCGACAGTGAAGGAACGGTCATTTAGTTCCAAGTCAGTACGTTGAGTGGCTTGGAGGGGAACGTCCAGGTGGTGGAGTTTCCAAATGCCTGCTGCTCTTGTCCTTCTAGATGGTGATGGTCGTAGGTTTGGAAGATGCTGTCCAAGGAGCCTTGGTGATTTCTTGCGGCACATGTTGTAGATGGTACACACTGCTGCTACTCTGTATTGGTGGAGAATGTGAATGTTTGTGGATGGGGTGTCAGTCAAGCAGGCTGCTTTATCCTGAATGATGTCAAGCTTCTTGAACATTGTTGGGTTTGCACTCATCCTGGAGAATGCTCCATCACACCGCAGGATTCCTAGCCTCCAACATACTCTTGCAGTCACAGTATTTATGTGGCTAGCCCAGTTCAGTTTCTGGTCACTGGTAACCCCCAGGATGTTGATAGTGGGGGATTCAGCGATTGTAATGGCATTCGATGTCAAGGGGCGATGGCAAGATTCTGTCTGGTTGGAGATGGTCATTGCCTGGCACTTGTCACTTGTCAGCCCAAGCCCAGATATTGTCTAGGTCTTGCTGAATTTGGATATGGACTGCTCCAGCATCTGAGTCACCGCAAATGATACTGAACATTGTGCAGTCTTCAGCGAATGTGCAGTCTTCAGCGAATATCCCCACTTCTGACATTATGGTGGAAGCAAGGTCACTGATCAAGCTGCTGAAGATGGTTAGGCTTAGAACACTACCCTGAAGGACTCCTACAGTGATGTCCTGGAGCTGAGATGACTGACTTCCAACAATCACAACCATCTTCCTTCTGAGCTAGGAATTCCTGACGAGGCGATGGCCCAGTGGTTTTATCACTGGACTATTAATCCAGAAACCCAGTTAATGTTCTGGGTACCCAGGTTCAATTACCACCGTGGCCCACGGTGGAATTTGAATTCAATAAAAAAAATCTGGAATTAAGAATCCACTGATGACTATGAAATAAAAACATAAGAAATAGGAGCAGGAGTAGGCCATCTAGCCCCTCAAGCCTGCTCCGCCATTCAATAAGATCATGGCTGATCTGATAGTGGGTTCAGTTCCACTTACTCGCCCGCTCCCCATAACCCTTAATTCCCTTAATGACTAAAAATCTATCTGTGACTTAAACACATTTAACGAGGTAGCCTCTACTGCTTCATTGGGCAGAGAATTCCAAAGATTCACTACCCTCTGGGAGAAGAAGTTCCTCCTCAACTCTGTTCTAAATTGACTCTCCCGTATTTTGAGGCTATGCCCCCTAGTTCTTGTTTCCATTGTAAGTGGAAATAACCTCGCTGCTTCTACCCTGTCGAGCCCCTTCATTATCTTGTATGTCTCTATAAGATCTCCCCTCAACCTTCTAAACTCCAGTGAGTACAGGCCCAGTCTACTCAATCTCTCCTCATAAGCTAACCCCCTGATCTCCGGAATCAACCTGGTGAACCTTCTCTGTGCCCCCTTCAAAGTTAATATATTCTTTCTTAAATAAGGGGACCAAAATTGTACACAGTACTCGGCCTCACCAGTACCCTGTACAATTGCAGCATGACCTCCCTGCTTTTATACTCCATCCCTCTCGCGATAAAGGCCAACATTCCATTTGCCTTCTTGATTACCTGCTGCACCTGCAAACTGAGTTTTTGTGATTCATGCACAAGGACCCCCAGGTCCCTCTGCACAGTAGCATGTTGTAATTTTTCACAGTTTAAATAACAGTCAATTGTCGGAAAAACCCATCTGATTCACTAATGTCCTTGAGGGAAGGAAATCTGCCATTCTTACCCGTTCTATCCTACATATGACTCCAGAGCCACAGCAATGTGGTTGACTCTCAACCACCCTTGAGCAACTAGGGATGGGCAATAAATGCTGGCCAGCCAGCGATATCCATGTCCCATGAACGAATAACAAAAATCCCCAATTCCTATTGACTCCAATTTTGCTAGGGCTCCTTGATGCCACACTAGGTCAAATGTGGCCTTAATTTCAAGGACAGTCACTGTCACTTCATCGCTGTAGTCCAGTTCTTTTGTCCATGTTTGAACCAAGGTCCTGGTCCAGGACCAACGTCCTGGTCCAGGACCAACGTCATAGAATCCCAACAGTGCAGAAGGAGGCCATTTGGCCCATCAAGCTTGCACCGACAACAGTCCCACCCAGGCCTATCCCTGTAACCCCTCATATTTACCCTGCTGGTCCCCTGGGCCAATTTATCATGGCTAATCAACCTGACCTGCACATCTTTGGAGTGGGGGAGGAAACCCACGCAGACATGAGAAGAATGTGCAAACTCCACACAGAGAGTGACCGAAGGCCAGAATTGATCTCGGGTCCCAGGCACTGTGAGGCAGCAGTGCTAACTACTGTGCCACCATGCCGTCCTGGCAGAACAAAATCTGAGCGCCAATAAGCAGGGTATTGCTAAGCAAGGGCTGCTTGATAGCACTGTTCCATCACTTTACTCATGATTAAGAGCAGGTTGATGGGACAGTAATTGACCAGGTTGGATTTGTCCTGTTTTGTGTGTACAGGACATGACTTGGCAATTTTCCATGTTGCTGGGTAGATGCCAGTGTTGTAGTTGCACTGGAACAGCTTGGCCTTTGCAGTCTCCAGTGAACTCTGTGGGAGTAAATCAAATTGGCTGAAGACTGGCACCTATGATGCTGGGGACCTCCGGAGGAGGCAGAAATGGATCATTCACTCAGCAATTCTGGCAGAAGATTGTAGCAAATGCTTCAGCACTTGTAAGATCCCACTAGTAACATCGCCCGAAAACACTTAAGGCAGGATTTTCCCCTGCAACCCCGCCATTGGCGAGCGGTGGGATAGTCTGGTTGAATACACTTCTCACTGCCAGGAAACCCACAGCGTGGATGTGCCATCAGCAGGACCGGAAGATACCACCAGAATAAATGACCATAAAATTCCAGCTTCAGTTTTCACATGTACACAGCTGTAGCTCATCACAATCATTCTCGATCCTGTGACGACACTGTGCCTTTAAAGAAATGCATTTTAGTCTTGTTTCTGTGCTGAATATGTTTACTAGTCCCTTCCATTTTATGGGAGCCAAGTTGTCTGGCTCAGAAGCACTATATTATTACTGCAGCAACATTATAGATCTTATTTATTTGTAAATGCAGGGCTCTGTTGTTTTGAGTTTTCCCCTGGAATATTGCAAGTAGGCTTGATAAGGTTGTTTGACAGGTCAGGTCATATGACTGGGTACAGCTCGGCTTTCACAGAGAACTCAAGGCAGTCTGCTTTTGGGATTTTGAGAGAGGTTGCTTTTTCTGTATCGCTTGTTCTGTCGGAAGTGGAGACTGGAATCTGCCAAGAAATAAGCCTTTTCCTCCGAGATGCTACTGCTTGAGTGGAGCTTTCTTTGGAAGTTGCTGCATGAGAATTAGAAGACCAGTTTCTGTCTGGATCACTCTTCGGAGATGTTAAAAGGCCAGAAATCTAGTACCCACATAAGCATCTTTGGTTTCTGTGCTAACTGGTTCTAGAGAAGGGATTTATGTCTGTGGGGGACACTGCTCAAGTGGAACAATAGAGATAGCTAGCTGTTAAGAATTATATTTGTCATGTTTCGGTATTTTAATTGGTAAAAGTTATGCTAATTCTTTTTGTTATATTCAACTGTGTTCTTAAATAAAGTTTGTTTTAATAGAAGTTTCCTAGGGGGTCATCTGAATCCCACCTGGGTGAAACACCTTATGCTCACTCCAATGCCACAATCAAATGTAAAAGTTAGGGTTTAGGCTAGCTTCATAAGATACCCTGGAGTTTCTGATCTGGTCCTTAACAATCCCTTCACTGTTGCTATATTATCAGACTGCTTGCCCAGTATTATTGTAATGAGCAGAAGTTTCCTTCAACTAAACATTGGCAAGACTAAAGCTATTGTCTTCAGTGCCCACACAAAATCTGTTTCCTAGTTACTGACTTCATCACACTCCCTGATAGTAGTCCAAATTGAACCATATTGTTCATAGTCTTGCTACCATAACTGACGCGAAGATGAGCTTCCAAACACACATCGCTGCACTCACTAAGATAGCCTATCTCTACCTCCATAACATCCCCTGACTCCACCCAGGGCTAAGCTCAATTGCTGCTGAAAACCATTATCCATGTTTTTGTTACCTCGACACTTGACTATTCCAATGTAACCCCAAGCTAGCCTTCTACATTCTACCCTCTGTAAAAACAAAAGTGAGGCAATTCAAACTATGCAGTCTGTCTCTTTATTCACAACAAATTCATCCAACATCCCTGCGCTCACTGGCCTACATTGGCTCCCGGTCAACAAGTTCCTCACTGTTAAAATTCTCATCTTGGTTTTTAACTCCGTCCATGGCCTGTCTCTCCCTCATCTCATCGAGCTCCATAAATCTCCGAGATACCTGTGATCATCTAATTCGGATCCTCTTGGGCAACTCTGCTTTTTAGTTGACCCGCCTCATGGCCATACCTTCAGTTGCTGAAGCCTTAAAATTCTGTGATTTTCTTCTCAAACCTTGCGCCTCTTTACCTCTCTTAATTCCATTAAAATGGTCCTTAAAACCGCCTCTTTGACGATGCTTTAGGTCATCTGCCTTCATATCAGTATTCAATCCTGCTTCATAATGCCCCTGTGAAGCACCCGATATTGTTTTACTACTTTACAAGGTACTAAAGATCAGGTGACCCCAGAGCAATTCGCTCTTCCCAGTGTGGGAGCCGGTTGGCCAGTCTACGTCCTGACTGTAGGACAGAGCACATCTATTATAAAGTGTTCAAGTTACCAAGCCTACCTCGTGGTTCTTTATGCACCATAGTTCGATAGGAGCATACATAATATCTTTACTGTCCTTTGAACCTGTAGTCCCAAAATGCTCTGTGTTCTTTCACAGCACAAAGACTACTTCATCTATTCTTCAGAAGAGCTAGCCATACTTCTTATTTTGGTATCCTAAACAACTAATATTGGACCAACTATAGATTTTAGATCCCAATACAAAAGTGACCGATACAAAAAAAACATTTTGCAGAATCCTTTCAAAAGAATAACTGTAAATATAAATGGTTGCCAGATGTCAATATGCTCCACTCAGAGCGAGAATTGCACGGTATACAACAAAAAAAGTCCTTATTCCAAATTTTCCAAAATGCAGAAATCAATTAGCTTAAATGGATTCCTGGCATCTTAGGATACCTACAAAGGAATCCCAAGGTGTTTAAGATTGAAAATATGGGCAACATGAATACCATGTCTCAAGTACTTTACGTTCTATATTTCTGTATTAAATCGATTAATAGTACCAGTTTTGTTGCTGTGTTTAAAAGAAAAGATTTTCACAATAGTAGCACTATTGTATTTAGTAGTCAACGTGGTCCAGGTGTGGTCTTTCAAGTGCCTAGTATTTGAATACAATTTGAAAATCAGTTTAGTATCATCTTATCACAAAAATATTATACTGCAGCCAAATATCCTATCGCAGTAAACTATTTTGAAATGATGATTGCTCTGCTTTTCAAGTAGAGAAATTAGCATTAGCAAATAATATGGTATTACAAGGCATGGATTTTCATCTTTATACAAGAGAGAAACATAGTATCTGTTTTCTAAAATAGGATTTTGACAGAATAACTTAAATCACCTGTGCCAGATGACAACACTAAACTAAAAAAAAAATCAGATGTTGCGCATTGGACCAAGGTTGCATCAATGCAGCTCACTCTTATTTGAAATTTGTCAAAACAAAACAGAAACTTTTTCTATTATTCGGTTATGCGATGGGGGCGTCACTTGTTAAGCCAGCACTTACTGCCCATCCCAATTGCCCTCGACAGAGTGGTGGTGTGCTGCCTTCTTGAACCACTGCAGTCCATCTGTTCTAAGAAAATCCACAGTGCCACTTAGAAGAAAGTTTCAGGATTTTGACACCAGGAATGCGAATGAAAGCCAATTTATCCAATATAATTTTAAAACCTGCAGTTAATTTCAAACATCAGGAAATTCATCTTGCTGACTAAACAATAACTAAGAAAAATTAGATGCAGGAGCCGGATTCATGTAACGAGATACTGCAATAATTATTTGGCAGCAAAGAAGTTGAATATAGTTCTTATTGTCCAATGTGTAAAGGCAAATTCAGGGTGCTAAATCCTATACACTCGAGGTTAATTTTTTGTTTTGTATCAATTTTGCTGATCTCAACCAAGGAAGCAACCAAGGCACTACAATTTGACTCAGTACCCTGTGCTACGGGAGAAAAAACATTAGCCTGGATTTCACCTTCTAGTTGTGCTGATAAATGTGTAGTCACGTGTGTAAGGAGATCAAATGAGAACAGAAGTAGACTTAACTCAAAACAAGTCACCTGCCAATGTTCAATGTCTAGCCTCAGACACAAAGAATGAATAAGATAAATGATAGCTGGTGGTGATTTTCAAACTACACCCCACATAATTTTGACTGCTGTTAGATTAGTTAGATTATGGTTTCAATATGTTAGTCAGAGATTAGGTGAGAAAAAACTTGGCAAAAAATTGATATCGCTTTAAATTTATAGTCTTTACGGATGAAAAATTCTAAGACTTTTTTATAAGAGGCAGTAATATACCAAATTTCATATGAACCATTTAAAAGCAATTGGTAGTAAATTATTCTGCAATGGAATATAGAATAGCCACTGCTGTTATTTTATGTTCAGTAATAACTTGAGTACTTTTCATCCCTCAAAGTCCCACAAGGTCCACTGCAAAGACCTAAACATGCTACACTGAAGTCTCAGCTTAACTTGTAAGTAGGGTGTTCTTTTTATACTGCAAAAGGTATCTCTTTGGTTCAGATGTTAAACCGTGGTTTGGTCTTTCCTCTCGGGTGGCACTATTTTGAGGAGGAGCAGCAGAGTTCTCCCTACATCCTGGTCAACATTTACGTCTCATAACTAACATTTAAAAACAGATGATCTGGTGATTATCTTATTGCTGTTTATGGGACATTGCTGTGTGCAAATTGACTGTCTTGTTTCCTACATTATGATAGTGACTACACTTCAGAAGTAGTTCATTGGCTGCAAGGCACTTAGGAACATCCTATATTCATATAGTGCACATCATAACCACAAGTTCATTTTTTTCCAAATCCTGACTACTGTCTTTCATGATCTCAAGGTAGCCCAAAGCACTTGATTTTGATTTCATTTATTGTCACATTAGTATATAGTGAAAAGTATTGTTTCTTATGCACTATACAGACAAAGCCTACCGTTCCTAGAGAAGGAAACGAGAGAATGCAGGATGTAGTGTTACAGTCATAGCTAGGGTGCAGAGAAAAATCAACTTAGTGCGAGGTAGGTCCATTCAAAAGACTGATGACAGCAGGGAAGAAGCTGCTCTTGAGTCGGTTGGTACGTGACCTCAGACTTTTGTATCTTTCTCCCGACGGAAGGTGGTGGAAGAGAGTACGTCCGGGGTGTGTGGGGTCCTTAATTACGCTGGCTGCTTTGCCGAGGCAGGGGGAAGTGTAGACAGAGTCAATGAATGAGAAGCTGGTTTGCGTGGTGGATTGGGCTACATTCACAACCTTTTAAAGTTTATTTATTAGTCACAAGTAGGTTTACATTCACACTGTAATGAAGTTACTGTGAAAATCCCTAGTCACCACATTCCAGCACCTGTTCGGGTACACTGAGGGAGAATTTAGCATGGCCATTGCACCTTATCTGCACATCTTTGGACAGAGAGGAAACCGGAGCATCTGGAGGAAACCCACGCAGACAAGGGGAGAACATGCAAACTCCACACAGACAGTGACCAAAGCCGAGAATCGAATCTGGATCCCTGGCGCTGTGAGGCAGCAGTGCTAACCACTGTGCCACCATGTAGTTTCTTGCATTCTTAGGCAGAGCAGGAGCCATACCAAGCTTTGATACAACCAGAAAGAATGCTACAATACTTCTGAAATGTAGCAAACGTAACAGCCAATATACTCAATCTAAGGCCCCAAAATACAAAGATCCATAAACAGCAATACAATAATGACCAAATAATCTTAAAAAGTAATGTTGATTAAAAGATAAATATTGGCAAGACACCTGGGATCACTTCCTATTTTTCAATACTGCATGGGATCTTTAACATTCATCCAAGAGGGTCTTGGTTTAACTTCTCATTCAAAAGACGCATTCCGATAGCCAGTGCTGCACTGGAGTGTCAGCCTAGATCTTGTATTTAATTTCCTGGTTTGGACTCAAGCTTAGATGATTCAGAAGGCGAGAGTGATACGATAGCTGAAAATAGCCAGAATTGTTGACACCGTGATTAACATATTTTGAGAATAGTTGCATTGTGTACCAGTTTGATTATTTCCACATCAAGTTCAAGGTAACTTAAGCCAATTAAACAATTTACAGTTTTAAAAGTACTCAAGTATTTTAGGTTTAATGTAAGAATGATTATTCCAACCATAACTGCAATAACTCTTCGAAATGTTCATTAAATTACATAAATATTTCTGTTTAATTTTATCATATATATATAGAGGAATCATGAAAAGTTAATAAAATTGAACAACTGAAGCAATTTTTTTGTGAGAATGAGTAATTTCCAACTACATTATTTACAGTTTGAAACTGCACTATGAATTAAAGGCTTTATCTTAGTGTGAATACCTCTTTTCCTATAGTCATAGGTCGTTTGGGGGGGGGGGGGGGGGGGGGTCCGCTGCCACTCTGCATGCAATCGGTCTGGGTAGCACGGGGGTGGGGAGATAAGGGGGACAGTTATGTTGTGGGGGTGGAGCAATGTCTGTGGGGGACCAGGGGGAGGCTTTATCTGGCCCGAGAGCAATGTAGCAGTTTTTCTTTTTTTTTTAAACTGCGCATGCACAGTTGAAGGCTCTGATCGGAGTTGCAGTGTTTCGGGCGCGTTAAGCCCTGCCCCCCAGGCTTCCACAGCGCGATTCAGAATCGCTGACTTTTTTTCAGGCAGAGTGCATGGGGGGGGGGGGCGCCACCGGAGAACAGGTCTAAAAGTCGGATTTGAAACACTCCCAGATTCAGCACTTAGAATCAAAATGGTAAAATTGGGCCCAATGATACAGTATAATGGCATGGATTTGGCATACGGCCAAACTTCCCCACTTTGTTATCTAAAAACATTTTGCTCAAATTTGTCAAATACCAAAGGAGAAAAAGATTCAAATTTATAATGTACATTATCACAGGAACATGTCAAAATTATGGAATAGAGGGATTGGTTCTGAAAAATTATGTAAATTGGTCATGTCATCACTGGAGAAGATAAGGCTAAGAGGGGGTACAATTGTTGTTTT
Organism: Mustelus asterias; assembly: GCF_964213995.1. NCBI lineage: Eukaryota > Metazoa > Chordata > Chondrichthyes > Carcharhiniformes > Triakidae > Mustelus > Mustelus asterias. Next base: position 60,807,027 of record NC_135819.1, read on the forward strand.
AGAATTCTAAAGGTATTAGATAACCATATACCACAACAACCAATATCACTTGGCCAGCACAATATATCCAAAGAACAAGGGGGGTAAAATTTGAAACTGAACTGCAGAAATAATATTTCAGGTGATCAATAAACTCCATACGGAAGTGATGGAAGAAACGAGTGTTAATTCAAATGCAAATCAGGTAGCTTTCTTTCAAAAATTAACACTTCGTGGTGCAGTATGAGAGTATTTTGCCACATGACATGCAGTATGCTGTATATCTTGTGTAAAATGTAGCATGCTTGGGAAAAACATGCGAGTTTGAATCTCTGGTTCCCAAAATATTAGGTTTTCCTGCAAGTCATGAATGGGTCTGCTCTAGACAAATTGATTTGTAAGATTAGAATACAATTGTATTTTCATTATATCTTGTGACTACCAGAATGGTAGAAGGAGAATGAGGTGGACTTTTTAAAAAATATATAGCAATTCCTGTATTCTTATCTTGCCACAGCACTGCTTTTATCTGCTCCCAATGAATTTAAACTTGTGCATGGTTGTGGAAGTGGCAAGGGAAGTAGAGACACAAGGGAAAATGAAAGAGAATAGGAGGGAATGGGCAGCATGCATGTTGCAATCAATCCTTGTCACCTAGACAACAGTATGATGCACTTTAAATCAGCGAAGACTGTGTCAGTTAAAATATTTTTTATCCTATAATACTGCTATTGTAGCATGAGGTATCAAAGCGAGGTAGCTTTGCATTACAACAGTGATTTATTGAAGGATAGTAACAACCATATACAAACAAGTTCAGTACAAATACAAGTCTAATCCCACTGACTCCCAGGCTCACAATGAAGGTTCCTGACTGCCAGGATCCGTGCCCTAACACCTGATAGGCAACAGTTCGCATCATTCTGGTTGGCCCCAGGGGGTTCTAGTGACCCATTAACAACCACCCCTAAAGGGGCCACGCGACCACATTCCTCCACCGTTTAATTCCCTTACAATCATAAAAATTCTTATATGCAGTTATATACAGTCGAGATAGAATCTTCAAAAGAGGCCACTTGGCAAAGTTCACAAAAAGTCAATCATTCTGGAGACTTCCGGACTCATGGAGCATCGCAACTCCGCAACCAGGGTCTCTAGTCTACAAGTGGTAGGTGGATTGACAGATTCTGAAGTTGAATTAGGGCCAGTACCCTCATCCTCTGCTCCCACTGATAGTCGAGATCCTTCTTGGGGAACACCAAGTTCTGCTAGCACTGACTCAGCTGCAGACATAGTGGACTCTATTACTGAGTCCTGATGACTGGCTTCCTGCCTTCTGATGTGATTGGCGTGCTTCCACACTTCACAGCCCTGCAGATTGATGATATAAGATACTGGGTCTGTCTTTCAAATTGTCTTTCTGGGTACCCAAGCTGCCCTTCCGCCCATAGTTCCAAACAAAAACCAAGTCATTCAGGTCAAATAACCTGTCACCCCTGGCTGAATCGTGATATTTCTTCTGTGAGGCTTGCTTAGCCTCCGCCCTGTCTGTCAAATTTGGGAAAACGAGGTCAAGGCAGGTTCTTGGCATTGATCAACCAACAATTCAGCCAGCATAACCCTTGTAGTAACATGGGGGACCTCATTATATGAGAGCAGAAAATTGGTTAACCAGAGTGGCAGCAGTCTGTTGGATTGTTTCCGCATTGATGCCTCAAAGGTTTACCCTGCTCTTTCTGCCAAACCATTGGAAGCAAGGTGGTATGGGGCTGTGCATATGTGTTGGATGCCATTCGTTCTGACAAAGTGCTGAAAGTCTTCAGCTGTAAAAGGGGTGTTGTTGTCAGAAACAATTACCTCTGGAACGCCATGTATTGTCAACATTTGCCACAGCTTGTCTATGGTGGCTGATGAGGTCGTGGAATGCATCAAGCCACTTTAGAGTGGGCATCCACCGGAATCAAAAACATCAGTACCATTAAAGGGCCAGTGAAATCAATGTGAAGCCTCATCCAAGGGTAGCCGGGTCACTCCCAGGGGAGTAAGTTTGCTGCAGGTGGAAGGGTCTGCTGTGTTTGACAATGTTGAGAAGAGTTGGCCACACCCTCCATCTCCTCGTCAATTCCTGGTCACCAAATATAGTTCCTGGCCAACATCTTCATCTTGGTCTGCCCAGTATGTGCCTTGTGCAATTCCTGAAGGAGTGGCTGACTTCCCGGGGATGGTACTCTCATTCAGCTCCCCCACAAACGCATCCCTTCTTTGCAGCTGATTTCATCCCTACACTGCAAGTAGGGCCAGACTTGCTCGGATTTGTCAAAATGTCAGCTGGTCAAAACCATTCATGTAACTTTCAAAAGGACTGGGTTCCTCTGGGTTCATGTTTTGCTGTGGGCTGACAACATTGGCAGAATGTCCTAAAAATTCAAAGCAAGCACTATCTCCTGTGAGGGGGAGGGGGGTGGGAAGGTACCATTTATGGAAGTGGGAGCCAACTTAGAGCATCGGCATTAGAGATGGGTCTCTGGCCTGTCTTGAAAAAATGCACCTGTAAGCAGCAAACAGCAAGGCCCATCTTTGTACTCTGGCTGATGCGATTGGCGGAACTGTTTCACCTTTACAAATAGCTCTAGTAACGACTTGTGGTCTGAGTTGATGGTGAAAAGACAGCCGTAAACGTACTGGTGGAACTTCTTGACAGTGAATATAACTGCCTGACTCTTGATCAATCTACAAATACTTCTTTTTAGCATCATACAAGGTCCTGGAAGCAAAAGCAACATGGCTGTTTCATGCCATTTTCAATCTTATAGGGAAATTACAGCCCTCATGATGCATCACGTGTCACTATTTTCTGCTTTCCTGAGTCATAATAGACAAGTGGATGATTGTAGGGCCCATTTTACTTGGTCAAAGGCTTTCCTCTGAGAATCTTCCCATTGCCAACATTGTTGCTTTTTTAGAAGTTCGGGTAGGGGTGCCAAAATGATAATCAAGTTAGGTTTAAAAAGAAGCCATAATAGTTGATCATCCATGCGACGATACTATACCTTTAAGAAATATATTTTAATCATGATGCTTTGCAGGATTTTGTTGGCACCGTGTTGTCTGTGATTGGTATCCTTTACTGCTGCTGAAGCAGTATAATTGAGATTATGTTGATTTTAATCTGGACCAATGCAGTATTCTGGGGTCTTATGTTCTTGTGGGGAGTGGAGCTTGATTTGGGGATGATTGATGGGTCAGGTGATATGCATGGGGAGTTTTTTTTCCCCCCACAGAGAAGTCCAATTTTTAGTTTCATTTCTCAGTTGCTGCTCGGAGCTAATGGAAGAAGGCAGTGTTTCTGTCTCTCTTTCCAGAGGTTTTCTCCTACCAGGACCTGTGCCCTAACACCCGATAGGCAATGGTTTGTGGGCTCCTTTCTGATAGGCCCCAGGAGGATCGTGTGACCCACAAACAAACAACCCCTTAAAAGGGGACACATTATCACAGCTTCCAATAAAATTGCATGAACAGCAATACTTAAAGATTTTGAGGTTTTTTTCTGCAAAGACCTGTGGCTCTTTAATGTTGCAGGTGGGAAGGATTATGCCTGTAGATTTGGATGTATCTTCCAGTCATTTCTAATGAAATTCTCTTTAGTGTTTTTGCACTTCAAACAGAAAAAGATGGACTGTATTTTATTATGGTTCCCCATCATATAATAAATAACCTGTTCTCAAAATATCGTCTTTATTGTAGCTTTTAATAAGACTTAAATTAAAACAAAGGTCTTTATAATATATCACACAAAAAATTGACATTGTACATAATACACCAGTTGTCACACTTTTGTACAACACCAGTAAATCTGACAAAATCAGCTTTGATGAACATAAGAACATAAGAACTAGGAGCAGGAGTAGGCCATCTAGCCCCTTGAGCCTGCCCCGCCATTCAATAAGATCATGGCTGATCTGAAGTGGATCAGTTCCACTTACCCGCCTGATCCCTACAACCCCTAATTCCCTTACCGATCAGGAATCCATCTATCCGTGATTTAAACATATTCAACGAGGTAGCCTCCACCACTTCAGTGGGCAGAGAATTCCAGAGATTCACCACCCTCTGAGAGAAGAAGTTCCTCCTCAACTCTGTCCTAAACCGACCCCTCTTTATTTTGAGGCTGTGCCCTCTAGTTCTAGCTTCCTTTCTAAGTGGAAAGAATCTCTCCACCTCTACCCTATCCAGTCCCTTCATTATCTTATAGGTCTCTATAAGATCCCCCCTCAGCCTTCTAAATTCCAACGAGTACAAACCCAATCTGCTCAGTCTCTCCTCATAATCAACACCCCTCATCTCTGGTATCAACCTGGTGAACCTTCTCTGCACTCCCTCCAAGGCCAATATATCCTTCCGCAAATAAGGGGACCAATATTGCACACAGTATTCCAGCTGCGGCCTCACTAATGCCCTGTACAGATGCAGCAAGACATCTCTACTTTTATATTCTATCCCCCTTGCGATATAGGCCAACATCCCATTTGCCTTCTTGATCACCTGTTGCACCTGCAGACTGGGTTTTTGCGTCTCATGCACAAGGACCCCCAGGTCCCTTTGCACAGTAGCATGTTGTAATTTTTTTCCATTTAGATAATAATCCAATTTGCTATTATTTCCTCCAAAGTGAATAATCTCGCATTTGTTAACGTTATACTCCATCTGCCAGATCCTCGCCCGCTCAGGATTTTTCGAATCAGGATGAAGGGTCATCCTGATTCGAAAAATCTATTCTCTTTCCACAGATGCTGTCAGACCCACTGAGATTTTTCATAGAATCCTTACAGTGCAGAAGGAGGCTATTCAGCCCATCAAGCCTGCACCAACTCTCTGATAAAAGTATCTTACCCAGTCCCTAACCCCGCAACCCCACGTATTTACCGCCTAATCCCCCTAACCTACACATCTTGGGACACTCAGGGGCAATTTAGCATGGCCCATCCATCTAACCTACACATCTTTGAACTGTGGGTGCTCCGTTCTTCCCACAGTCCAAAGATGTGCAGGTTGGGTGGATTAGCCATTTTCCAGCATTTTCTGTTTTTATTTCAGATTCTAGCATCCACAGTATTTTACTTTTATCAGTAAATCATAATTGAGAACTAATTTAAAATAATATACACAAGAATCAAGAAATAAACCAGTTTTCCTGACCTTGAGACAGCCTCATGAAACTATTCAGGTAACAGGAATAAAGAAGCAATCAACTGCCAGGATCCAGCTGGCCACTTTCCCAAAGGAAGTATACAGTAGTGGCCTGAAAGAGTTTCAGTTAAATTTCACGGATCTGGTTCACATGTTCTCAGGATTAACATTTTGTATGTTTGATCCAAAATAAACTTCTCGAAAATACCTGAAGATCATCAGCCAGCCCTCACACTCTGAAACACAACTATAGGATGTCAACTGACATTCGTATAAATAAAAAGCTTTGAGGGCATGCAATATATTTTGTCACTGATGCAAAATTCTGTGTTAAAAAGAGGAAAACACTTAGCTGATTTTTTTCTTTCAGAAAGACACAGATTCATAGAATCTACAGTGCAGAAGGAGGCCATTAAGTCCATCGACCACAATCCCACTCAGACCCTATTCCCGTCACCCCTCATATTTACCCTGCTGATCCCCCTGACACTAGGGTCAATTTAGCATGGCCAATCAACCTAACCACATCTTTGGACTGTGGGAAGAAACCGGAGCACCCGGAGGAAACCCACGCAGACATGGGGAGAATGTGCAAACTCCACAGAGACAGTGACCCGAAGCTGAAATTGAACCCGGGTCCCTGGTGCTGTGAGGCAACAGTGCTAACCATTGGGCCACCGTGCCGCCCCTATTATCAGATGCTTGTGAGTCTATGGGGAAATATGCTGACCAGCAGTAAATTCTCTTAACATGTGCCTAGACTGAAAACATAGGTAAACAAGGAAAAGGAGCAGAAGAAAGTTATTTGGCTCTGGTCCACCATTCAACAAAGTCATAGGTAATCTCCTACCTAAACTCAGCCTTCAATACATCCTTTAGTACCCAAAAATCTACTGACCTCGGTCTTGAATAAACTTAATAAGTATTCACAGCTCTCTGAGGTAACTAATTCAAAGGTTCACAATGCTTTGAATAAAGACTTTTTTCATTTCAGACCTAAAAAGTGCCTCCTTATTCCGATATCATGAACTTTAGTTCTGGTCTCCATAACCAAGGGAAATATTTTCTCAGCACCTACCCTGTCTAGCCCTTAAGAATTTTATATTTCATGCAGATCACCCCTCATCCTCTAAACTGTAGGGAGTAAATGGTTAGTCTATTCAAAGCCTTCTTCATAGATCAAAGCCTTCTTCATAGATCAAACCCCTCATCCCAAGAACCAGTCTCGTGAACCTTTGTTGCATTATGCTCTTCCTTAGGTGAGAAGATCTAGTAGGAACAGTTTACTACCACAGTCACAAAGAATGTTATTTGTGCCTTTGATGAGAGTCGTTTTGGTACTGTGGTGGGGCAGAAACCCAATTGGAGGGATTCAAACATGGAATTCTGGGTTCAACATAGTCTTAAAGGAATGCACTAGTAACACACACCTCTACCTTGTGTGGCAGAGCATGCTGTACAGTTTACAGCATAATGTTCCTGTCCTTCGTAATAGATTCTGACTGAAAGTAACTTCACAATAAACCGGTGATGTGTTGAAAATTTAACATATATTGTGACACACCTTTTGGGTGGATAGCACAAACAAGTCAGTTACATTTCTCTGATTGGATCCTTTAAACCATACAAAAATTACTTTACCACTAATTACTCAATGCACAGAAGCATCAGCCTTGATTACTTGAAGTCACTAAGGGGGGTTTGAACTTAGGACCTGCCACTAAATAATTTTGTTGGTACACTTGCTCTTCTGTAAGCATAAGTGAGGATATTTCCAGTAATAATTTTGAATTAAGTAATTCCAGTCTCTCTTTTGGGTCTCATAAAATTCATTAAAATAAAGCAGAATGTATACATACTGCCCAATTACTAAATAAATATCAACCAAGTTGGCAATTTTCTGGAGCAGGGGTGTAAGAGAAGAAACATTTATGAAGATGGGAAATCACATAATTATGACAGGCTGATTCACAGCTCTCTTGATTATATAGCATAAGTAGCAGCCACTCAGATGACTCAGCAGCTTATCCAATAAGTAGCTAAGCTATCCAGATAACGGAAATCCCATATTTAACCTTCAATATTTGCTGAATTAACTGGCCTTAGCCACAGAAGGAGGAGTGGTGCTACAATTTAGTTTGTAGTCCCTAAATTAGGGAAGAAGGCATAAGATGGCCTGTAATTGCTATACAGTAACTGGCAGTGCATATATATAAAAAACAGGGATTTAACTGTTATTATCCCACAGCTGAATAGCCTGTCAAGATTCCTGGTCAGGAAAATATGGTATCCGCGGTTAGACAGCATCAATAAAACCATACTTGGCAAGAGATGATGTTTTGCCAAGAAGAAACAAAAGTATAAGATGATGCTGTGTTATTTCAGTAAGAAAAGCACAAAAAAGGAAATAAAGACAGGTTTAAACTGCACCATAGTATGCCTTTTTGGATAACTGCTGCATTATCTTTATGATCTCTATATTGCAAAGTTAATTGTGCCCAATGGAAAAAGAACAAAGAAAATTACAGCACAGGAACAAGCCCTTCAGCCCTCCAAGCCTGCACTGACCATGCTGCCCGACTGAACTAAAACCCCCTACCCTTCCAGGGACCATATCCCTCTATTCTCATCCTATTCATGTATTAGTCCAGGCACCCTTCAAAAGTCACTATCGTATCCGCTTCCACTATCTCACCCCGCAGCGAGTTCCAGGCACACACCACCCTCTGTGTAAAAAAAAACTTGCCTCATACATCATACACCTTAAACTTATGCCCCCTAGTAACTGACTCTTGTACCCTGGGAAAAAACTTATATCTACTCTGTCCATTCCCTTCATAATCTTGTAGACTTCTATCAGGTCACCCCTCAACCTCCATTGTTCTAGTGAGAAGAAACCAAGTTTCTCCAACCTCTCCTTATAGCTAATGCCTCCATACCAGGCAATGTACTGGTAAATCTTTTCTGCACCCTCTCCAAAGTCTCCACATCCTTCTGGTAGTGTGGTGACCAGAATTGAACACCATATTCCAAGTGCAGCCTAACAAAGGTTCTATAAAGCTGCAACATGACTTGCCAATTTTTAAACTCAATGCCCCGGCCAATGAAGGCAAGCCTTCTTGACTACCTTCTCCACCTGCATTGCCACTTTCAGATCCCTCTGCCTATCAATACTCTTAAGGGTTCTGCCATTTACTGCATATTTCTTATCTTCAGTAGACCTTCCAAAATGCATTACCTCATATTTGTCCAGATTAAACTTCATCTGCCTTCTCTCCACCCAAGTCTCCAACCAATCTATATCCTGCTGTATTCTCCGAGGTCCTCATCGCTATCCGCAAATCCACCAACTTTTGTGTCGTCCGCAAACTTACTATCAAACCAGTTACATTTTCCTCCATATAAATAAATAAAGGTCCCAGCACTGATCCCTGGGGAACACCACTTGTCACAGCCCTCCATTCAGAAACACACCCTTCCACTGCTACCCTCTGTCTTCTATGACCGAGCCAGTTTTGTATCCATCTTGCCAGCTCACTTCTGATCCCATGCGACTTCACCTTCTGTACCAGTCTACCATGAGGGATCTTGTCAAAGGCCTTACTGAAGTCTATGTAGACAACATCCACTGCCCTGCCCTCATCAATCATCTTCCGTCACTTCCTTAAAAAACTCGATCAAGTTAGTGACACACGACCACCCCTTCACAAATCCATGTTGCCTCTTGCTAATACATCCACTTATTTCCAAGTGGGAGTAAATCCTGTCTCGAAGAATCCTCTCAATAACTTCCCTATCACTGACGCAAGGCTCACCGGCCTGTAATTACCTGGGATTATCCTTGCTCCCTTCTTAAACAAAGGAACAACATTGGCTATTCTCCAATCCTCTGGGACCTCCCCTGTAAGAAGTCTAACAACACCAGGTTAAAGTCCAACAGGTTTATTTGGTAGCAAAAGCCACTAGCTTTCCTAGCTAGTGGCTTTTGCCACCAAATAAACCTGTTGGACTTTAACCTGGTGTTGTTAGACTTCTTACTGTGTTTGCCCCAGTCCAACGCCAGCATCTCCACATCATGACCTCTCCTGTAGCCAGTGAGGATACAAAGATTTCTCTTAAGGCCCCAGAAATTTCCTCCCTTGCCTCTCTCAGAATTCTGGGGTATATCCCATCAGACCCTGGGGACTTGTCTACCTTAATGTTTCTCAAGACCCCTAATACCTCTTCCTTTTTGATCTCAACATGACTCAAACTATCTCACACCCTTCCCCAGACTCATCATCCACCAAGTCCTTCCCTTTGGTGAATACTGATGCGAAGTATTCATTTAATATCTTGCCCATTTCCTCTGGCTCCACGCATAGATTCCCTCCCCTGTCCTTGAGTGGGCCAACCCGCTCCCTGGCTACCCTCTTACTCTTTACATGTATAATTCTGCTAATACTGTAGAAAACAATACTAGATTATGAATGTAAGTGGAACAGAGTAGTGGCAGCAGACTCTTAGTGTCCCTGAAAACCACCAGCACAATATGTAACACATGAAGAGTGCAAGTATTTTTCCACAGACAAATCACAAAGCGAAAGCATATTTGAAAGGATTCAGGACGATAATTAAGGATATAGAGTCTGAACATTTTGTAAATTTTCAATTAATCAGAGACAGCTAGCATGGATTTATAAAGAGTACATATTACATTTTTTTGACGAGGTGACCAAAATAATGGACAAGGAAATGTCGAGATTTTAGTTACCAGGAGACATTCAATTAAGTCCCTCATAAGACATTGTTAACTAAAGTTGAAGCCCAGGGAAACGAGAGCAATTTACTGACCTGATTAGGCCGATGACGGGCGGGTTGTGGCTAGTGGTTTCCCATAGGGATCCATGTTGGGATTTCAACTACTCACTGTATTTATTAATAATTTAGATGTCAGAATGGAGAGTCAGATATCCAGATTTGCTGAGGGCACAAAGACAGATGGCACTGTAAACTGTAGATGGAAGCACCAAGTTACAAAGAAGATTTGATAGATTAAATGAATGGGCAAAACTGTGGCAAATGGATTTCAATGTAGACAAGTGTGGCTAGATCCAAAACAGATACGTCACTTCTGAAAGAAAAGATATGTTAGCAGGTGGCACGCTGGCACAGTAGCTAGCACCGCTGCCTCACAGCGCCAGGGACCCGGGTTCAATTCCGTCCTTGGGTGACTATCTGTGTAGAGTTGGCACGTTCTCCCAGTGTCTGCGTGGATTTCCTCTGGTGCTCTGGCTTCCTCCCACAGTCCAAAGATGTGCAGGTTCGGTAAATTGCCCCTTAGTGTCAGGGAGATTAGCAGGATAAATACATGAGGTTATGGGGATAGGGGCTGGGTGGGATTGTTGTTGATGCAGGCTCGATGAGCCGAATGGCCTCCTACTGCACTGTAGGGATTCAATGAAACTTCTTGTCTTGCACTCATCAGGGCAAAATCGCAAAAATACCAAATCTCAAAGGGAACGACAACTTATACCGCATGAGAAGGGGTGCTGATTGATTAGCAACTGGACTCAGATTGGTGGAGGCATTGCCATGGAAATGCACCAAGGAATTGCTTAACAACAGCTTGGGGTAGTTACCCATTTCTTCATGCATTTTCCATGGCAGCCTCTCTGCCAATCAATCAGCACACTCTTCTCAAGTGGCATAAATTGTTGTTCCCTTTGAGAGTTGTATTCTTCAGATTCTATCGTAATGAGTGCAAAATGAAAAGCTTTGACAGCATGTCACTTTTCTCAACAATACTCAAGTTCTGTACGACCAAGCAGTTAAAAGATAGACCAGCATGTTTTCTAAATGGTGAAAAACTAGCAATGGTGAGTCAAGTCACACCTCCTAAAGTGTCTAAAGATAGGTACAAAAAGTGAAAAAGCCTAATGAAATGCAGACCTTTAAAACTAGAGGCCGAGAATACAAGTTGTGAAAACTCACGTTGCAATTAAGGAAAGTCCGGATTACATCACATCTGGAGTGGTGTTCAGTTCTGTACACCATACCTTAGGAAGGATATAGTGAATGTAATGGTTCTGAAGAGGAGTAATTTTAGACTCAAAACATTACCTGTTTCTCTGTCCATAGGTGCTGCCAGACATATTGACTTTTTCCAGCACATTCTGCTTTTATATTGAATGTCGCTTAGTTTTAGCAGGATGATAACTAGACTCGAATGATTTAGTTACGAGGAGACTTGCATTTCCTGGAATTTATAAAGTTAAGCAGCGTTTTGATCAAAATTTTCAAAAGGTTAAGGGGAATAAATAGGCTAGATAGAAAGAAACTATTTCCATGAATTGGGGAACCTAGCACGAGCAGAAATAATCTAAAAATTAGAGGCAGGACATTTAGGAGTAAAATTATGAAACACTTCTACACACTCGTGTGGTAAAAGTTTGAAGCTTTTTTCTGCAAATGGCACTTGATGTCAGCTCCATTGTTTGTTTTAAACCAGAGATTGATAGATTTTTATTAGCCATGGTATTAAGGGATATGGAGTTCAAGGTCAAGATTAATAAGTTTTTGATTAACAATAACGTAAATGGGTTATGGAAATTGCGTGGGTAAAATGCACCAAGTGTCTGATCAGCCATGATTGTATTGAATGATGGAGCAGACTCGATGGGTTAAATGGCCTACTTCTATTCTTAGATCAGCTACAATCTCTGAACGATGGAACAGGCTCAAGGAGCTAAATGGCCAATCCTGTTCTATGGTTTTACATAACCTCTGCCATTTTTGCAAGCCACTTTTACAAATCAAATTTCAGACAATCAGCATCTAGGCCAGTTTCCAAAATATACACTAATAAATCTAATTTCCTCTTTTCAATTTCAAAACCGGAGACCAACAGAAAAATTGTCCATCATTTTTGACAAGGCCAATTTAGTATGAATATATAAACTTTTTTTTAGGAACAGGTGTCAGGCCCTTAAGCACGTTTTGCTATTCAGTGAGATCATGGATGATCTGTATCTTAGCAGCATATCCTTTTATACCCCTGCCGAATAAAAATATATTGATTTCGGGATTTTAAATTATTGAACTAGCATCTAAGCTTTCCGTGGGAGAGAGTTCCATACTTCTGCCACCCAGACATGTTTGCTAACTTTTCACCCAACTCTGTTTAGCTATCTACACGATGAACTTCTTTCAAATTTGTAACGTCTCAATCAAAACACATTTCTACTATTCCAGGAACTATATTATATTATAGAGTTCTAGTTATAAAGGCTAATATCCTATTAGTTTTTTTTTAAACCCAATATTTTAATATCAGAGAGAGTACACAGGCCAATAAAATTCTCTGGGCCTCCCCTGTTCCTAGCTTGCCACTTTTATAAAGGGTACTCAAAATCTATTCTTTCTTAATCCAAAAGGAATGACCTCAAATTTGTCAAAATCCATCGCAACAGAGATCCATTTGCACGCTTAATCTCACAATGTATCTTTTTGTATCTGAATCCTACCCTCGACAGTACCCAATATACTAATCACTTGGGCCCCTGCCTTGGGAAAAACCTGGCTTGGGAAGCAACAGCCCTCTTTCAAGTGGCTGCCACACATCCCAACTGTGCTCAATACAAGCACGCGGTGGGGACCATGAGCCTTAAATCCAGGTCAAATTTCTGTAGCAGAAGCATTAATTGCAGCAAGAGCCTGAATCCATGTGGCCAATTCTTTTGACAGAAAGGCTTCATTTTGGATAATGGAGTCCTCCCCTGATCGCACTCTTGTCTTCCTGCGCAGACGTCAGCCCAGTACTAAAAGAAAATACACAAGTCAAGATAATGGAGTGGACTGGGGTGGCCGGGGAAGAAATGGTTGCAGCAATAGTGAGAGCTGGGAGTGTTAAGACAGGACGAGGAGGAAGCACGTCTTGTCACCTTCATAGCCATCCCGAACTCCTCCTCAGCGATAAAATCTCTAAAGCTCCCAGGCCCAGGAGGAGAAAGTGTGAGAGAGCCCCGAGACTGGAAGTAAGCTGGACAAAGAGACAAGCGCACACCCTCCTCCGCCCTCTCCCAAAAACAATCTCCACACCAGATCTGGAGAGGAGGAGGAAAACCTTTCTGAAAGGTAACCTGCTTTCAACCTTCCACTTTCATTCAAATTCCACCAAGGCCAGCCCAAAGTGTCCACCACCAGAGGTGAATGCTGGCCGGTGTTAGTTAAAATACTTAGCTCAGTCCCAGTTTTCTCCCTCCTCCTAATGACTAGGACTTGGGCCTAGTCCCTCTCTTTCTCGTTCTGCTTCTCAGGTGCAAAAGTAAAACAGGTTTTATTAATTAACTCTGCTACTTGGAAATTTATAAATTACCAGTTTATTGCTTTAACGTTGTTTATGTTTTCTTGACACCTTAAACTTTTTTAAAATTCAAGTCCAATGTTGAGCCAAGCCAGATCTCAAGCAGTTTCTGCTGGGTTTCTTGAACGACAATGAGGGGCTCACAAGAAGTCTGACTGCTTTTGAATGGTTGCAAAAGGGTTTATTTTGCTCCAGTAGAAACAGGAATTGTTGGAAATGCTCAGCACATCTGGCGGCATCTGTGCAGAGAGAAGCAGAAGTAAGAACTAGCACAAATTGCAAACTTAAACAATTAACTTGGTTTCTCTTTCCACAGATACTGCCTCGAGTAATTCCAGCATCTTCTGCTTATGTTTCAGATTTCCAGCATCTACAGTATTTTGCTCTTCTATTGTATGCTCCATGCTAGCATTTGCAAGTGTGGTTATTTTCAATTTAGAATAAGAAAATATTTATCACTCAATGCAATGTATAATTTTTCTGTTTTAAAAGACCATGTGCATGGATAGAAATAGCACATGATTTCAGGTGAATAGGTTGGTACTAATTTACTGGAAGTTTTTTTTTATTTTTAAACTGGGAAGTGAAACCACAAGTCATGTGCCAACAGAATAGTTCAGCGTTAGTTCAAGATATTGTCATTTTTACATGGGATTGTTTGTGGTGCCTATGAAGCTCAAGTATTTTGGATGTTGCTGTCCTTATTTTGCATCGTGCTAAGTGCAAAGAAGTGGGGCTGTTTACATAATATGAATGACCAAGTTGTGTGTCATTGTCTCACAAAGCCATGGTTGATGCCACAGTTTTAAAGTGCATCATACTTAAACCTGATCTTTTAATGGGCTTTATAAATAGAGGCATAATGTACAAAAACCAAGTTTTGCTAAACCAACATAAAACTGTTCGACCTCACTGTAACAATGATTCCCAATTTTGGGCAGCCAAATGAGGTAAGGGGAGGGTTAAGGTCAGAGGGTGGTAGTGAGATAAGGGGCCTAGAAACAGGTAAAGCACCAGGGCCCATGATTTTTCTCCCCACCCTGACCACCAATCTCAGGTCATTGCCAAACTTTAACATGATGGTGTTTATTGTGCTATGTTAAAAATATGAATATATGAGACCTTAGCACAGATTCTTGCTTCCTTCCAATTATCCCTACTCTCTCTTCCACTGCTTATCTAATTTCCTAAACAAGTCAATAGTTTGTCTTCTGTTCCTTCAGCTTTAACTTCAGCCAACAGTCTCTTACTTGGAAGCCTTCTGGCAGTCCATATAAACTGTGTCCATAAATATTCCAATCTTATGTTGTTAGGACTTGTTTTAAAAAAAACAGATAATTAACTTTGGTTCTCTCTTCATAAAAGCTGCCTGACCTGTTGCGTAATGAACATTTTCTGTTTTATTTTACAAACCTATACTGGCTGTCTCTAATTAAGCTTATTTTTTTCTAAGCACTCAGTCACTATATCCATAATTTTAGATTGCAATAACTTTCCCACAGCAGAGGTTAACCATGTCTATAATTTTCTGGTTTCTCTCACCTTCCTTGAATTACGGAGTTACATTTTCAATTCCCCAATCTGAAAGGATAATTCCTGAATCAAGAGCGCGTCGGAAGATTATGGTTAAAACATCTGCATTTTTTTAAACCAACTTCCTTTATATCCCTGGGTGTAAACCATCAGGTTCTCGGGATTTGTTACTATCAGTGCCATTATTATTTCTAATCCTCTTCACTGACATCAGCCATCCAGAATCCAATCTGAACAACAAATGTTAAAGCAGCCAAATAGCAGAACTAATCTCGAGGAGATAAAACAACACATTAAGCAAACTCTCACCACCTAATTAATGGCTGTTGCTAGTAACTGATTACTTACTTTGTGCTTTGATAACAACAACTATAGTGGGTGCTTACTAGGAATATAAAAATAGTGTGAAATTCAATTCCGGGTCAAACAAAAATGAATCCAAAAGTAATTCAAAATCAAATTCTCTCAGTTTGTTGCAAAAGTCCAGGCCAAAGAAAGTTCAGATTTGACCATACAAAATCCAGCTTTAACAATTATGTCTATCCTCATTGAGAATTGATATAGATTGAATAGCCTTAATCAAAGACCCTGACTCACTTTGGTCCCAGTCCAACGCCGGCATCTCCACATCATCACTTTGGTCTACCAGTGGATTCTGTAATACGAGCAAACTTTGTTTCTTTGTGACTTTCACTTTGGACTATAAGAAGTTTATCATGATCTCCTTATGTTCAAAAGAGGAATTCTGACAAATGATTTACATGACACTGGCAGAGTCTCTCTCCAATATTCACGAGATACATTATGCAGCCTCTTTACAACAGCACCAATCACATATTTCTCCTCATCATTTCAGTGGTTTTTATCATGACCTTCTGACCAGCACTGAACTCTCAAGTTTCATGCTTGGTATATCATGACTTCTTCACTTTGTCTTTCATAGATATTGATGTCAGGCTTAAGAAAACTGAACCTTGTCCTGGGTAAACAGTAACTCGTAAAGTAAGTGATCTGCTGTAGACTGGGGTTATTCTGTAAGAAAACAAAAAACGGTCTGGCCAGTGTCAAAAAGAAACATGGAAATTATTGCCTAGCTTGTCACTGAGCAATTACTTCTGCAAAGACCATTTTTATGATTAGCACACTTCTTTTTCCAGCACCAATTGATGCTGGTTGTTTGTTTACTTCATTCTTACTAAGAAATATTTCAAACTCTTCTCACATAAACTGTGGACTATTATCTGACACCAACACCTCTGGCAATCTGTAAATTGCAAACCAACTTCTCAAAATCTAAATAGTTTTGGCACACGACATTTATCTACTTGCTATAAAAATCATAGAATCCCTACAGTGCGGAAGTAGGCCAATTGGCCCATTGACTCTTCATAAGATCATCTTACCCAAGCCCACCCCCCTGCCCTATCCCCATTACCCTGCACATATTTGAACATGAAGGGGCAATTCTTCATGGCCAATCAACCTAACCTGCACATGGGGCGGCACGGTAGCACAGTGGCTAGCACTGCTGCTTCATAGCTCCAGCAACCTGGGTTTGATTCCCGGCTTGGGTCACTGTCTGTGTGGAGTTTGCACATTCTCCTCGTGTCTGCGTGGATTTCCTCCAGGTGCTCCGGTTTCCTCCCACAGTCCAAAGATGTGCGGGTTAGGTTGATTGGCCATTCTAAAATTGCCCCTTAGTGTTCCGAGTTGTGTAGGTTAGAGGGATTAGCGGGTAAATGTGTAGGGATATGGGGGTAGGGCCTGGGTGGGATTGTGGTCGGTGCAGACTCGATGGGCCAGATGGCCTCTTTCTGCACTGTAGGATTTCTATGATTCTATGATCTTTGGACTGTGGGAGGAAACCGGAGCTATCAACCAAAACTAAGTACTCTTTTCCTTCCACTTCAAAGAAATTGACATGTACTCATTCCAATGGTTTTTTTCTGTTTGACCATGCAATGAAAGAAATCTTAGCTGTATCATTTCTAATTCTAAAACACATTACATAACTTTTCACTGACTCTTCAATTTCTCTATCGACCTTTGGATACAAAAATAACTTCTTGCTATTGTTTTATACAGAGGCTCTTGCTTGACGTTCTGTCACAATCACTCTCTAAACCTTGGCAGAATAATGACTCTTCAACCCTATGGGAGACAGCCTTCCTTGATCTACACTCAGTTTATTTCTACATGTGAAATACTCTTGCACTCTCATAATCACTCTTTAGGCCAGCAATTCAAGACATAACTGAGCACTTCACGGAGCACCACTAATTTCAGGCAGATATTGGCATGCTCATTGCGTATATACAGTAATTTAAAGGTAACTCTGTGATTAGAAACATGTCTTCATGGGAAATCGCCAAAGAACATTCCCATTTGCATGATCTGCTGAGTTACGATATCTAATATTGTACTGATGACTAATTCTATAATTTTGTCCTCCTTGATCCTGATCTCTTAGCACTTCCTCAATGATAGATGTACTCCTACCAATTCCTACTGTAACTAACTCAGTCCAGTTGAACCTCAAGACAATTGCTTCCCTAAAAAGAGAATCTGTTCCCTCCTACTACTACAAATGACAAGTAATAAAATCATTGTATTCCACTCTAACACCAGCTTGACCTAACACTGGGATATTGTTCTTGAAATAACTAGTCAGTTTCACATCAGTTCTGCACAACAAATGTGATTTGGGGATTTCATGTAATCTCCTTCTGAAATAATCACTGCTACAGCTGTATTAAAGAAGAAACTAAGTTGTGAATCTCTGACTTGCATTTTTACCGAGTGCTGGAATTACATTTTTCATTTGCTATTTTTCTTGCTCTCTGGTTTGATATCAACTTATGCTTGCACATCCATAATGTGCATATTTGAGGACTTTCAGACAACAGCATTAGATCTACTACATCTTGGTGTATGGCTAAAACCTGGAGCTTTAATCACAACTTGCAGCATTATTGTTTCCTCTACTTCTAAATGCTGTCTGGATATGACTGACTCTCGCCAAGGCCATCCCCACACCCCCACTTCTTGCCTTCAAACAACCGCACAACCTCAAACAGACCATTGTCCGCAGCAAACTACCCAGCCTTCAGGAGAACAGTGACCAAGACACCACACAACCCTGCCACAGCAACCTCTGCAAGACGTGCCGGATCATCGACACAGATGCCATCATCTCACGTGAGAACACCATCCACCAGGTACACGGTACATACTCTTGCAACTCGGCCAACGTTGTCTACCTGATACGCTGCAAGAAAGGAGAGGCATGGTACATTGGGGAAACTATGCAGACGCTGCGACAACGGATGAATGAACACCGCTCGACAATCACCAGGCAAGACTGTTCTCTTCCTGTTGGGGAGCACTTCAGCGGTCACGGGCATTCGGCCTCTGATATTCGGGTAAGCGTTCTCCAAGGCGGCCTTCGCGACACACGACAGCGCAGAGTCGCTGAGCAGAAACTGATAGCCAAGTTCCGCACACACAAGGACGGCCTCAACCGGGATATTGGGTTTATGTCACACTATTTGTAACTCCCACAGTTGCGTGGACCTGCAGAGTTTCACTGGCTGTCTTGTCTGGAGACAATACACATCTTTTTAGCCTGTCTTGATGCTCTCTCCACTCCCATTGTTTTGTTTCTTAAAGACTGGATTAGTTGTAAGTATTCGCATTCCAACCATTATTCATGTAAATTGAGTCTGTGTCTTTATAAGTTCTGTTTGTGAACAGAATTCCCACTCACCTGAAGAAGGGGCTCAGAGCCTCGAAAGCTTGTGTGGCTTTTGCTACCAAATAAACCTGTTGGACTTTAACCTGGTGTTGTTAAACTTCTTACTATGACTGACTCTACCATAGGTATAGCACTTTGACTGGAAATAGCAGCAGTTAAATGATTGGTGACTACCATGGCAATGGTAACATCTAAATTTCTGAGCCAGAAATTGTGAACTTGGCTGTTGTATCTTGGATCTTGCCAAAATCCAGTAGATTGCCTTGTCAGCTCAGGAAAATAACTCCCTTGCAATTTGCAACTCTCCTTCTGCCAGTTCTATGGTTGTGCCCTCATCCACATCGTTCCATATCAAGATTATTTGCACAAAAGCTTGCACTGGATTTTATTGTTCTTTAGGTCTCCTACGAACGTCTCTCTAAAGTTGATTTCTAAGTTTGTGGCGTAACAAGAGTTTCTTTAATTCGAGAAGATAACATGCAAGTCTCATTTGTCAACTGCTTCCTCTGACAAAACTGTGCAATCTCATTCTTAGTTATGCCATAATAAAGTACAGAATAGCAATAATTTCAGAACAGTCCATACTACTGGGTCTCGCAGAAAACTGAACTAAACTTTATTTACACCTCCCCAATAGAGAAGGCAGCAGAGAGGGTAATATAACAAAATGCATTATACAACAACCCTAAATATAATTTGTTTAAAAGTAACAACCTAGTAAAACACTGTTTCAACAGTGACCACGACACCACACAACCCTGCCACAGCAACCTCTGCAAGACGTGCTGGATCATCGACACGGATGCCATCATCTCACGTGAGAACACCATCCACCAGGTACACAGTACATACTCTCGCAACTCAGCCAACGTTTTCTACCTGATACGCTGCAGGAAAGGATGTCCCAAGGCGCGGTACATTGGGGAGACCATGCAAACGCTACGACAACAGATGAATGAACACCGCTCGACAATCACCAGGCAAGAGTGTTCTCTTCCTGTTGGGGAACACTTCAGCGGTCATGGGCATTCGGCCTCTGATCTTCGGGTAAGCGTCCTCCAAGGCGGCCTTCCCGACACACGACAACACAGAGTCGCTGGGCCGAAACTGATAGCCAAGTTCTGCACACATGAGGACGGCCTCAACCGGGATCTTGGGTTCATGTCACACTATCTGTAACCCCCTGGGCTTGCAAAATCTCACTAACTGTCCTGGCTGGAGACAATACACATCTCTTTAACCTGTGCTTAACGCTTCTCTACTCACATTGTCTGTACCTTTAAGACTTGATTACCTATAAAGACTCACATTCCAACCATTATTTTGTAAATTGAGTTTGTGTCTTTATATGCCCTGTTTGTGAACAGAACTCCCACTCACCTGACGAAGGGGCAGCGCTCCAAAAGCTAGTGGCTTTTGCCACCAAATAAACCTGTTGGACTTTAACCTGGTGTTGAGAGACTTCTTACTCAATTTACAAACCCAGAACCACTGTGTCACCATGCTGCCCCATATCATGAATATAACTTTAGAAAGATTACAATGTTCAGTTTTTTTAGGTACTTGTTTCCATTTGTATCCACAACTCAAGAACATTGTTTCTTGGCCTTTTGGCTAAGATCAAGTGTCAGATCAAGTCCAAGATGGGGGTGCAATGCCTTGTCAGCTTGGATCTTGTATGTCTCTCCTGTGGGAACCATAAATTGGATTCAATTTGAATTTGGTTTTTGGAGCTAGCAAGGAAATGGATTTGGGATTGCCCAGTCCACTCTGTGCGCTGGCTTTGTAACTTTAATTAGGCAGTAAAAAAATATGTAAAACTCTCAAAGAACATATTTTATTTTTGAAAGATACAAGTTTCTGTGAGACTCACTTCTCGATACCTGTTAGTCACCACAAAAGAAATGCTAGAATGAGCCTAGGTGAAGGCCTGATTTTAGATTTAACTCAGTGTATAGCATTCTCTCTCAACACAAACATACAAACCAGGTATTCTGCTCCCACATATCAGATGTTGGCTCAGCATTAGGGAAGGATCTGTCAAGGGAAATATATCATAGAATCATCGAATCCCTACAGTGCAGAGGGAGGCCATTTGGCCCATCGAGTCTGTAACAACCACAATCTCATCCAGGCCCTATTCCCATAACCCCACATATTTACCCTGCCAATCCCTCTGATACTAGGTCAATTTAGCATGGCCAATCAACCTAACCTGCACATCTTTGGACTGTGGGAGGAAATCAGAGCACCCAGCGGAAACCCACACAGACACGGGGAGAATGTACAAACTCCACACAAGCAGTGACCCGAGGCCGGAATTGAACCTGGGTCCCTGGTGCTGTAAGGCAGCAGTGCTAACCACTGTGCCACCCCACATCATGAATATAACTTTAGAAAGATTACACATGTTCAGTTTTTTAAGGTACTTGTTTCCAACTCATGAACTGCTAGTGCGCAAGTCTTGCAAATGTGCAGCTAAAATGTCAATATTCCAAATTCACACCACAAACCAGGAGAGGAAAATAAATTCCCAAAGACAACGCAACATCATACTGCAGATCCTCGATATGCATGAAAAGAATAAAAGGTGTGAAAAAGTATAAAAATATTTTTAGAAAATCTAAACTTTTTTGACATAACTGGCTACAGGAGAATTTGTTCATTACCAGAGATATTTTAATTGTGTTTCTACAACTGTATATTTTACATTAATATTGTATTATGTATAATACAAGCCTGCATTTGTATTAAAACCAAGAAATTTCAATCTACAACAAAGTACTCTCAACTTACTGACTCAGTTTCCCTACATTGTATACTATTTCCCCATGAATTATAATCAGCAATGAATATCTGTCAAGATCATATCCAAAGAAAGAGAAAGTGCACAAAAACTGCCACAAACTAAGTCCACTACGAAGCATTGAAAACCCCAGAGTTTCAATGCTCCCCAAATGTAGTTGTCATTTGAATTTCAAAACAGTTCCGATGTAGTCTGCTAATGAAAACCCATAATAAATCTATAAGTGAAGGACTTTTCTGTAAATCACAGAAAATGCTGGAAACACTCAGCATATGGAGAGAGAAACAAAGTTAACATTTCCAGTCGATGACTTTTTGTCAGAACTGAAAATAGTTAGAGATGTAATAGGTTTTAAACAAGTACAGAGACAGGGAAATGTGGCAAGACGAGGTGGGGGGGGGGGGGGGGGGGAGTACAAAAGAGAAGCTAGTGGATAGAGTGGAAGGCAGGAGAGATTAAATGACAAAAAAAGGGAATGATGGTGCAACACAAAAGGAAACTGAGATTGCACAAGGCAAGAAACAAACAACAAAAGGGTCGAAGACAGGTGTACGTGGAAAAAACAGAATCGTCATGATTAGCCAACCCAAAAAAAAGGTAGAAATTATGATCTGATATTGCTGAACTCAATGTTGAGTCTGGAACATCTAATCGAAAGATTTAGCACTGTTCCTTGAGCTTCACTGGAACAGCGTAGGAGGCTGAGGTAAAGAGGTCAAAGTGGGAATGAGGCAGATAATTAAAATGACATACAACTGGAAGCTTGTGGTCATGCTTTCAAAATAAAATTGTCCTGAAAAGTTCTCACCACATATATAGGATAAAAGCAAAATACTGCGGATGCTGGAATCTGAAACGAAAACAGAAAATGCTGGAAAGTCTCAGCAGGTCTGGCAACATTTGTGGGGAGAGAATAGAGCCAATGTTTCAAGTCTAGATGATCCTTTACGGTAGTGACTTTTAAGGGGTGACTTGACAAATACATGAATAGGATGGGAATAGAGGGATATGGTCCCCGGAAGGGTAGGGGGTTTTAGTTAAGTCGGGCAGCATAGTCGGTGCAGGCTTGGAGGCCGAAGGGCCTGTTCCTGTGCTGTAATTTTCTTTGTTCGTCAGAGCTGTGACAAAGGATCATCTAGACTCAGAACATTGCTCTATTCTCTCCCCACTGATGCTGCCAGACCTGCTGATATTTTCCAGCATTTTCTGTTTTTGTTTCTCACCGCATATGTTTGACCTCCACAGCCACAGAGGAGGCCATGTCATAATCAGCAAATACATTGAAAGTACAATTAAATTGCTGTTTCATCTGGAAGGGTCTTGAATGACGAGAAGGGAGAAAGTAAAAAGGCAAGTGTTGCATTTCCTACTCTTGCATGAGAAGGAGAGGGGGTATTGGGGTAATTGAGGAATGGAGCAGGGTACCACAAAGGGAACGGTTCCTTCAGAATGTTGAAAGGAGAGGGGAATTATATATTTGGTAGTAGTATCAGGCCGGAAGCGGCAGAAATGGTGGATGATGAACTGTTGAATGCAAAAGTTGGTGTGATGGAAGGCAGGAAAAAGGGGAACCTATCATTGGTCTGAAAGGGAGGGGGAGGAGTGAAAGCAATAGTGTAGGAAATGGAACAGACGCAGTTGAAGGCCCTGTCAAAAATCTTCAGTTGTGATCAAAGGAAGACATATCAAAAGAACTGATAATGGAAGGTGAAATCATCAGACCAGATACAACAAAGAAAAACAAGAATGGAACATGTTTGTGGAGGAAGCTGGGTGGGAGTAAGTATAGTGAAGATAACAGTGGGAGTCAGTGGATATTGGTCAATAAGCCTACAACACAAAGACACACAAGCCAAGGAAAGAAAGGGAAGAGTTAGGGATGGACTGTGAGAATTTTTAAAATTTATGCTTCGTGTGTGGGGAAATTGCCCTCATGAAGATGGCAGTGAGCCATCTTTTGGAACCGTTGCATTCCATGTGGTGTTGGTATGCCCACAGTGCTGTTCGGAAAGGAATTTCAAAATGTTGATCTATAAGAACGTGCAAAATAGAAGTAGTAGACCATTTAGCCCCTCAAGCCTGCTCTGCCATTTGATATCATAACTGCTCTGTTTATGTTTCAAGTTCTACATTTCCATCTACTCTCGATAATCTTTCCTTTTCTAACAAGATTCTACCTACCTCTGAGTTTTCAATTTCTGCAATAATCTTTGATGTGGCACCTTATCTAATGCCTTCTGGAAATCCAGATACAGTATGTCTATAAGCTCCCCTAATCCACAGCACATGTTACTCCTTCAAAAAACTCTTTTAAAGATCCAGTGACATTGAAGGAATGGGAATGTAGTTCCAATCAGGATGGCATGCAACTTGGAGGAGAACTTAGAGGTAGCTGTGTTCCCATGCACCTACTGCCCTTCTCCTTCTAGATTTGGAAAGTGCTATCGAAGGAGCCTTGGTGAGCATATCTTGTAGATGGTACACACTGCTGTTACTGTGCATTGGTTGTGGAGGGAGTGAATGTTTAAGGTGGTGGATAGTGTGTCAATCAAGAGTACTGCTGTGCCCTCGATGGTGTCAAGTTTAAGTGTTGTTGGAGCTGCACTCATCCAGGTAAGTTGAGAGTTTTCCATCACACTGCTTTTAATCAACTGATAAAATGTTTTGCAGCACTACAACAACACACATGCATGAGGAGTAATTTTAAGCTGTTGATATGAAGCAAATAAGAGCTCACCACTAAAATGTGAACACAAAATATTTCATTAAAAAAATATATTCCCTTGCTGCTTTATAAGCAAACAGTTCCACAATTCACAAAATGCCACTAGTACTGCTTAATTTGCATGCAATGTTGGCCTGGAGTTTAAAATCAAAGGATTAAACTTAAATTACTGGCATCAAATAATATACATGTGACATCATGTTGTTATCGCAGAGTGAAATGCCATCATTCAGGCTTGACAACTACACTAATACTCAATGTTTCCAACAGAACAAAATCACTTCTTTGTGCTGCTTGATCTAATGACATGTTCAAAGCACAGAATGGATAAAAAGTTGGAAGGATAAGCATCTGAACCAGCATCAGACAAAACCTCATCAGTTACTGTGGAAATTTAAGCCAATCTCTTTCATATACTGTAACAAATGTGATCCCTTTCCAGTGGCTCAGAGGGCAAGTACAATATAAAGGTACAGTACAGAGCCATATAGATCAGGAAGGTGATAGATTATTAGCAAAACACAAAATATAATGCAAATTAGCAACATGAGCCATCATGCTTATGGGACAAAATGTCCATCAAGTACCGTCATACCCAAGTGACATTACATGCACATTCTATTTGAACAGTTTACATGCCTCCAAACTACTCGTCAATTAGTTCACAAAGAAAACTTCCATCCACACAGAAAAAAAGACTTCAACCTTGCAGAGGGTTATAATTCG
Source organism: Mustelus asterias (assembly GCF_964213995.1). Lineage (NCBI taxonomy): Eukaryota > Metazoa > Chordata > Chondrichthyes > Carcharhiniformes > Triakidae > Mustelus > Mustelus asterias. The sequence continues at coordinate 60,832,081 of NC_135819.1, forward strand.
TGGAACATTCCTCACAAAATATTTAAACCAACATTAACCACAAATTAGATCTTTTTTTAAATCAAATTTAGCCAAGAACAAATTACAGAAAACGCCAACAAAACGACCACCATTTCTGAGAATAAATATATTTCAGTACAAAGCAACACCCGTGACAGATGCATAAACACAATTACACTCTTTTTAAAAAAAATCATACCAGTGCTTTGCCAGCATCAGCCAGTGAATAAAAGCCCTTTCTTTCTGCCGAAGAACCAAACTGCCGTTACCAGATCCAGCAACAGCAGCAGCAAGAGGAGGAGCTGAGCTGCATCAATTTACACAAATACACACCACTCTCTGCACTACTCACTTTTTATGAGCCTTCTCTTTCTTTCCTTTGGGTCTCCTCTTTCGAGCTTGAATGGCCAGGACTGACAAAAGACAGCAAAATAGATAAATGTATAAATAATTTTTTTTCTTTTAAAAATCCACCCCGCAAACACGATCAGAAAAAAACACACACACACACACCCCCGGTAATCGTGGAATAATATAACCAGGTTTGCTCTTTTTATTCTCAAACGTGTTTCTTTTCTCTCCCAAATGAGATGGACAGGAGTGAGGGTGGTGGTGGTGGACGGACGCCTTATTTGTATTTTTCCTCACCTTTCCTGGAACTCATTTTCCAGCCGGGATTGTCCTCGCGGGAGCCGCGCGCAGGCGCAACCCTCAACTTCCCGGCGCTCGAGCGCAGGAAACTGGGCGACCGGTACACAGCCGACGTCACGCGCCATACATGGGACCTGTCCAAGTTAAAGGGCCCACAACCTGCATGGAGAGATTATTGAAGAATGAAAGGTAGCACCGCACCTGAAGGTTTTAAACATAAAACATTCCGGTTCCCTTCACAAAAGCAAACACCCGGAGGGGAAAAAAAAACCGTAAAGTTGTCATTTATTAATCAGTATCACAGGTCGGCTTAAAATTAAACACCACAATGAAGTTACTGTGAGAATCCCCTGGTCGCCGCCACACTCTGGCACCTGTTCGGGTACACACTGAGGGAGAATTTAAGCACAGCCAGTGCATTTTTTTTTGGACTGCGAGAGGAAACCGGAGCACCCGGAGAAAACCCTATGCAGACACAAGGAGAAAACCCTATGCAGACACAAGGAGAAACTTGCAGACGCCGCACAGGCAGTGACCCAAGCCGGGAATCAAACACCCGGGTCCCTGGTGCTGTGAGGCAGCAGTGCTCACCACTGTGCCACCCTAGAAACAGACTGACTTTCAAAATCTATCATTTTGGACCTGAGTACAATGTTTCAATATGATGAATTAGAATTATTAATTCATGTATTAAATACACATTTTAGAAATATATATATTTCAGCATTTGATGCACTTGATATCACATTCACCTATGTCTTTCTCTTATCAGAAAACATTGGTCGGCGCAATCAGGAGTGTGGACCTGTTGTATAAACCTCTTCTTCAGAAGTGCTTTGTGTGTAGCACTGCGATGCTTAGTTTTTGTTTCTGCCCCTATAACCAACACACCCACCCCTCTTTACCTGTTCTTCAATATGTTTCCCATTTATTTATATAGCCTATTGAAAGCATTTTACAGGACAAATTAGAAATGATTTAACTGAATTTCTGTCATATATGCTATATATTCTTTAACGTTTGATTTACAAGGTTTTCTACCACATGTAATTTTTTGAAACTTTATACATATTAAGGGGGTGATATGACCTAGAAAAGTAATTGGGCAAACATTTTCTACTCTATTTTTACCATAGTGTTATAATCAATTCTATTTCTGTAATATCTTCCTCCCTCACATCCCTCTGAGATATCTGTGCTCTTCTAATTCTAGTCTCTTTGAGCATCCTAGTGTGGTGGCCATTGGTGGCTATGCCTTTAGTTGCCTCAGAAATACCTTCCCTACACCTTTCCCTCTCACTTTCCTCCCCTAAGAGATCCCTTAAAACCTACCTTTTTGACCAAGCTTTTGGTCAGCTGATCTAATATCTCTTTATGTGGCCCAGTGTCATATTTTGTTTTATAATGCTCCTGTTGAAACATCTTGGGATGTTTTATTGCTTTAATGGTCATATATATTTTTAAATATTGACATTGCCACTGCAGGTCACAGGAACAGGAGTAGGCCATTCAGACTCTGGAGCCTGCTGTGCAATTCAGTGCTGTGGAGATGCCGGCGTTGGACTGGGGTAAGCACAGTAAGATGTCTCACAACACCAGGTTAAAGTCCAACAGGTTTATTTGGTGGCACAAGCCACAAGCTTTCGGAGCACTGCTTCTTCATCAGGTGAGTGGGAGTTGTGCTCACAAACCTCAACCGGGATCTCGGGTTCTTGTCACACTATCTGTAACCCCCACGACTTGCCTGGGCTTGCAAAATCCCACTAACTGTCCTGGCTGGAGACAATACATATCCCTTTAACCTGTGCTTAACCCTCTCTCCACTCACGTTGTCTGTGCCTTTAAGACTTGATTACCTGTAAAGACTCGCATTCCAACCATTATCTTGTAAATTGAGTTTGTGTCTTTATATGCCCTGTTTGTGAACACAACTCCCACTCACCTGATGAAGGAGCAACATTCCGAAGGTTTGTGGCTTGTGCTACCAAATAAACTTGTTGGACTTTAACCTGGTATTGTGAGACTTCTTACTGTGCAATTCGTACCATTACTCCACTTAATTTTCTTGGTTCCATATTGTTAATACTCTTACCCTTTGCACAGTGCATTCCCATTTCCTTTGTTACTGCCCTTGAGTTTTGGCCCACAGCATACAGTGATTAACACAGAGTATATGGAGAAATTAACAGTACCCTTTGAGTTCAATGGTCACTGCACTGAAGAGTTGGGGATGAGTGCTGAGTAGGCCTGATTCTGCTGACCTTTGTTAGGAAATTTTGATATGCTGCCTTGGCCTTCAAAACAGTAATTTTCAACATAAAAAAACCCAAAACAGAAAGCATAGATGATGCACTCATATTTTCTGTGGTCCAACTTTAGAAGTCTAACACATTGGTTTTGAGCAAACTTGTAAGTAGGGTTTCTTGATCATAGAAACCCGACAGTGCAGAAAGAGGCCATTTGGCCCATCGAGTCTGCACCGACCACAATCCCACCCAGGCCATACTCCCATATCCTTACATATTTACCCACTAATCCCTCTAACCTACGCATCTCAGGACACTAAGGGGCAATTTTAGCATGGCCAATCAACCTAACCCGCACAGCTTTGGACTGTGGGAGGAAACCGGAGCACCCGGAGGAAACCCACGCAGACACGAGGAGAATGTGCAAACTCCACACAGACAGTGGCCCAAGACGGGAATCGAACCACTGTGCTGCCCATACTTCTTCATGAGTAACCCACACTGAAGAACCCTAATAAAGTTTTTTCAAGATTTTGATTAGGCTGAAAAATATGGATGCGGAATCACAAGTGCAATACACAATTCTTTAAACAACATATATGGGTCAAAAAAATGAGCATTCGCATAGGTTGGCCCTAGCTTATTTTTTCACAAGATCCACTTTCTTTTCCCAATCCACACCTGGTCACTCAGCTATTTTTCATTGCCTTTACACCTGTCAACATTGCTGAAAGCTCTCTCTTTGCTCAGGCACCATTCTCTCCTTTCAGAACTGTTCTTTCAAAGCTCTCCTCAAAATTAACATTCTATCTATTTGAACTATCATTCCACCTCTCACTGCCCTTTTGTCTAAAAGGACAGCAAATACATCCTTGGCTCCTCTTCCATGCCCATCTGTTTCAAAAGTCTTTCTTTGGATTTCTTTAACATAACTTCCATCCTTCTCACAGTACATTTGTAACTGTGACTGCAGTGCATTAACCCTTCATGTTCTCTGACATATCCTAGCCTTTGATATAGTCATAAATCAATAACAGCATCCTCCAACATTTGTCTAATACATGATCCACTATCCACATGTGGCCAATTAGGAATCCAGATATGGGTAATTACATTTATACACTATTTATCTCTCAATCAACATCACTAAAACAGACTATTTGGTTATTACCACATTGTTTGTGGGAGCTCGCTGCACACAAATTGGTTGTCACTTTTCCTGCATTGCAACTCTTCAAGCTTACTTCGACATAAAGCACTTTGGACCATTCTGAAGTCACAAAGGGCACTGTATAAAATGCAAGTGCGCCTTCGTACTAATTCCATAATAATTTTAAGGCAACCAATATATTTCCAGAGTGGTCCTTTTGTGTTTTAAACATTGCTGTTATTTAGTTTGTATGGAGGAAATGTGCCATTGTTGATTAAACACCATGCTGTTAATTTCAATCAGATGGTAATCTGTACTATCCCCTAATCTGGGGGAAAAAAAGTATTTAAAACTCCTCCCACCGTTTTTTCATCCAATCCCATCAACATATCCTCCTAAACCTTTCTGCCTTGTGTGTTGAGCGAGCTTCCTCTTGAATGCCACTGACCGAGAAGCGATGTTTGCAATCTGTGTTTAGGATTTGCAATCAACCCTGGGATTTGCTCTGTTTTCAGAAAGCGTCCCTTTATTTTATTGTTTTTGGCCAATAGGCAATTGACTGTGTCAAGGTGTCAGCTCCATCATCCCTTTCCTTCCTTCCGGTTTATCCGTCGAGCCGGACGTAATACGTCACAAACACTGATTGTTGTGTCATGCCCATGGACTGACCAATCAGCGTGCGGGAAGGGGGCGGGGTTTGGTGTTGCTGGAGTCTGGGTAGGGGAAAGGTCCACGTGTTTGTGAGGCGGCGGGTTTGCTGTGTGCTGTGGTGAGTGATGTGGATACAGTGTCTTTACCTCATGTACCTCGACATATAAAGCGCCGGGTTCATCAACCATGGAAGTGGCGTGTAGCTGTCACTAAAGAATACCCAGTGAGACATCCTGTGAGGAGCCGGGGCCCTGTTATAACGTACCCTAATTTGCAGCCTGCATCCTCTGGCGGGGAAAAAGCTGATGATATTGGCAGATAACCCTGTGTTTCGGATAAATAGCTTTTGTTTCATTTTATAAATATAGAAGCCATCTAGCAAATGATTATGGGTGTCAGCAAATATAAGATGTTGCGCTATATTAGCATCAGTGCTGAGAAACTGGAAGAGTGCTAGTTTCGGTGATTTGAGAAGGGATCGCGCAGATGAATTGAAAACAAATATTGTCCCTAAAAAAAAGCTGTAAATGAGCAACGGCTGGCCCTCAAGGTGGAGAAGACACGTTGGATACTTACCAAGCGTTGTCCCATAAGGAAGAAGAGAGGCCATTAAAAACGAGAGTTCTCTGGTTGACAAAGGAAGTAAGGTTAAAAACTGGCCGCAGCTAGAGAATACAGGGTGAAATAGAAGTATATATGAAGGGCAAAGAGAAAGAATGAGAAATGTTGAGTGGGTAACATGAAAGGAAATCCAAAAATCATTCATAAAAAGTTAAAGGAGTGCTGTAACTTATTAGGGACAAAACTGAAATAATGATGTGGAGGCAGAGTGTATGCCTGATGTACTGAATGAATATTTTGTAACTGTCTTCACAATAATAGGATGAAATTAATGTTGTAGTAGACAAGGGGGAGTCAAACTATTAGATAGGATCGAAAAAAGAGGGACTAAATAGGTTGCCATCACTTGCAACCTAGGTTACTGAGGAAAGCTGGAATAGAGATAGAACTGAATGTAGTCCTGGAGGACAGACTGACTGTAAATGTTACACTCCTGTTCAAGGAAGAGGAGAGCGATAATTGCAGGCCAATCTAATGCCAATGCCAGGAAAACTATTAGATACAATTTTCAACTACAAAATTAAGTTCTTGGGAAATAAGGGATTACAAATAATCATTTATTAAAGGCAAATCCTGTCTGATCATTATAATTGAGATCTTTGCAGTAACAGAGAGGGTTGATGAAGGTACCAGAGTATGTGTATATATGGACCTTCAAAAGGCATTTGATTAAGTGTCATATAACAGACTTCTTAGTAAAATAGAAGCACATGGTATTTAATGAATATTAGTAACTTGGATATGTAATTACCCAAAGGACAGGAGCCACCGAGTAATGGTGAATTGATGTTTTTCTGACTCAAGAGAAAGAGGTAGTACTATCTCCAAGGGTCTGTAGAAAGATCATGTTTTTTCTCGTGTTTTAATTCAGGTCAAAGACTCCAAAGTGTTTTATGAAGTCTGCCTGGATCATAAGTTTTGCTATTTGAATTTGGCGAGGGTAAGCATGAGATATTTCACTTCCAGTTTGATTCAAATGACCCACTAAGAACCTTTCATCAAACAAAGTTTATTTAAGAATACAGTTAACATGTATAGAAAGAAAATTAGCAATAGCTTTTACCAATTACAAACAAGAAAAAAAAACATGATATTGGATAAAGCTTAACAGCTAAATACTGTTCTAACGAAACACATCCCATAAACGAAACCCTTGCCACAGGTTTAGCACAGAAAATACGAATGCTCAAGTGATGCTGGAACTTGGTCCTTTGGTTGGATGCTGCAGTTCTCTTGATACACACACAAGTTTGAAGTCAGAACAGCTTCCCAAAACATCAGGAAGAGAGAGACTCTAGGTACAATCTTAAAAAACCTGCAACGGCAGAACTTTCACACCAGGAAGGCCAGGAGACCTGCCTCTAGCTAGTCAACAGAATTTACAAGACCAGAGAAAGAGAGAGAAGACCTACCTGCCACTTGACAACCAGGACAGCTTCTGACTCTAAACCAAAAGTGAAAATGAATCCTTGGATTCTTCTGAGGAGGAACCACTTGACTTTGACTTGGCAATCAATCTTCCCCCTTTCAATGCAGGGTTATAAAAGTATCCCAGAAAGCACCTGAGGCCCCGAGTAAAGCAGCAATAAAAGGATTTCTAGCAGACAGCTCAGCTACAATGAAACCAAAAGGCTCGCTTACAATGCAGAGAACATGATTTTAAAAAACATTTCTTGAAGGTACACTAGCATCACACTTGTTGGCTTGGATTTGGGTATACATTTTTTAAGTTAATGGGTGATATAAAACTAGGCATTTAGCAAATACTATGTATGGTAGTACCAGACTTCAGGAAGACTGTACCTAGAATGGTGAAATGCACAGACATGGAGTAGGAAATTAAATGTATAATTATGAAGAGATCCATTTTAGTAGAAATGATAAGGAGAGACAAGTGTATTTTGAAGGGAGCCAGGGATGCATATTCTCAAATTCTTGAAAGTGGGAGGGTAAGTTGAGAAGTCAGGTGTTAGGGTCTTGGACCAGAATCCCAAGTTCTATTAGGATGCCAGATTAGACCGCAACAATTCTTCTATCTTGGCATAAATTTGAGGATAGGATGCTTCACTCCAGGTGTAATTCCATCGGCAAATTAGGAATCTTTTATAGTAAAATGAACTTTATTTAATAACACAGCTTAACTATAAGTCTAACAAATCAAGTTTAAAAATGAAAAGAAACAATTCTTATTTATAACTTAGCACTATTTCAGATTCAAATAAGCAACACTCTTCTTACAGACTTAAAATTCCACTTTTAATGCAGTTAACCATAAATATACTTGCTATAATGAGTGTAGACAGTCTCCTCTTTAAGATATATACCTTGTTACATTTAAGCATGCAAATTTAACAGTAGTATAGTTCAGTTCAGTCTTTTCCAACATTGAACATTCCCCACTCCTCACACAGAGTTGTGATAAAGCATCTGCAATCACGTTCTCTCATCCTGTCATGTGTAAAATCTTCAAATTAAATGGCTGTAATAATATGCTCCATCTAAACAATATTGTATTTTTATTAAAGCTTCTCCAGAATTTCAGTAGATTATGATCAGTGTAAACAATTGTCTCTGATGAATTGCCGGCAACATGAATGTTAAAATATGGCATTGCCAGTACAAAATTCAGTATCTCCTTCTCTGTGGTCAAATAATTCTTTTGATGAATATTTAATTTTCTGGTAAAATAACCAATAACCAACCTATCCTTTTGTCATCTTCTTGAAACAGTACAGCACCAATGCCCACATCACTTGCATTAATGGACACCTTAAAATCCTTTTGCATAATTCGGTGCCGCCAAAACTGGTGTGATGGTTAACAAAGTTTTCAGATTGTCTAATGCCTCCTGATGTTCACGTGTCCACTGAAATTTCCTGTGTTTTTTCAGCAGTTCAGTCAGTGAAGCTGCCACACTGCTAAAATTTGGTATTAATTTCCTGCAGTAACTACTCATGCCGAGGACGTAATACTTCTCGTTGATGGTATTGGGAACTCCCCAGTAACTTTTGTTTTCTCATTCCATTGGGGCATCTATCCATGTCCAATTGTATGGCCTTAGAACGTGGCTTGGGCTTTCGTGAATTCATTTTGAGTTAAGTTTACCACCAAGCCTGCCTCCTGTAGTCGAACAAACAATTCTTTTACATGTTCTAAATGCTCCGGTGGGGTGGGGTGGGATGGGCACTGGGACCCACTGTGCACTCTGCATTACGGATCGCTGGGGGAGGGAGGGAGAGAGAATCGGGGCTGGCCATGTGTTGGGGGGGGGGTTCGGGCTGGCCATGGGGGGCTGACAATCGAGGCTGGCCCTAGTGGTTCGTGCGGGGAGGTGTCACAGAGGCGGACAATTGGAGGGTGGGAGGGGGTGGGGGTGGTCAGAGAAGCCGGCGGGTAATTGGAGAGCAGGGGGGTGCAGGGAAGCAATCAGGGAAGCTGGCGGTAGGAGGGCCAGTATGCATGCAACAATCTCCTATTGACAGACCGGCATATGCACAGTGTCCCACTAAGCATGCTGATAGTGGCCTCTCAAGTGGGATGAGCCCCCCCCCCCCCCGCCAAGCGTGAATCCCCGGCGGAACTTCAGAGCACAGAATGCCGGGAATCTTCAGGAATGATGCCAAAGTGTACAGAACAGAAATACCAGGGAGAAGGACTTTAGTTATTTGAGAAGACTGGAAATGCATGGATTCTTCTCCATTGAACATGCAAGCCCAATGAGAGACCTAATAATGGAAACTGAAAATCGAAAAGGGTTTGATTGGACAAGTGGAGTGAAACCATTTCTTCTGGCATGTAAGTCGTTAGCCAGTAGTTGTAGATGGCAAGAGAACTAGAGGGAAAATAGGGAGAAATTATTGCACGAAAGGGTTATGATTTGGAACATAATTACAAGAGAATTGGAGTATAAAAGTAAGGATGTTATGCTTCAGTTATCTAGGGCATTGATGAGACCGCATCTTGAATACTGTGTGGAGTTTTGGTGGTCTTATTCAAAGAAGGATGTAAATGCATTTGAGGTGGTTCAGAGGAAGTTTACTAGATTGATACCTGGAATGTGTGGGTTATCTTATGAGGATAGGTTGGAAAAGCTCGGCTTTTCATAGAATCCCTACAGTGCAGAAGGAGGCCATTGGGCCCATTGAGTCTGCACCGACAACAATCCCACTGAGGCCCTTTTCCACGTAACCCCACATATTCCCCCCCGTTAATACCTCTAACCTATGCTCTCGGGACACTTAAGTGGCAATTTAGCATGGCCAATCAACCTAATCTGCACATCTTTGGACTGTGGGAGGAAACCGGAGCACCCAGAGGAAACCCACACAGACATGGAGAGAATGTGCAAACTCCACACAGTGACCCGAGGCCGGAGTTAAACTCAGGTCCCTGGAGCTGCGAGGCAGCAGTGCTAACCAGTGTGCCACCGTGCTGCCCTTTTCTACCCTAAAGTTTAGAAAAGTGAGGGCTGACTTGATTGACATATTTAAGATCATGAACAGTATTGACAAGGCTCTTGTGGGTGAGTCCAGAACTAGGGGGCACTGTTTTAAAATTAGGGGTCGCCCTTATAAGACAGATGAGAATTTGTTTGAAGGTTGTATGCTTCAGAAGACGGTGGAAACAGGATCACTGAATACTTTTAAGGTAGCGGTGGATGGATTCTTGTTGGGCAAGAAAATTAAAGGTTATCCGGTTAGATGGGGAATGTGGAACTCAACACAAACTGATCACCATGATATTGAATAGTGGAGCAGGTTTGAGGGGCCAAATGGCCTACTTCTGCTCCTATTTTATTCGTATGTAACAGCAGGGAGGGTGTTGAAATCAGGTTCCATTGGAACTTTCAAAAGATTGACATGTATGTGAAGAGAACTAATTTGCAGGGAAATGGGGGAAAAAGTTGAGCTGTGGGAATAAATTTGACATTTCTTTCCAGCTGAGCTGACTGGCCACCTTCTGGGCTGTCATGTTCAATGAATATAAGAAATGATTTTACAGAGAAGTCAGCTATAAATTTAGCAAGTATCCAACCCTATTTAGTTCACAATCAGATTACTTATAACGTGAAATTAAATGTTTATCAGATTATAATTACTTTCTGGTATTACTACATGGATATAGTTGATTGAAGAACATGGTGAGGTGAGAAATAGCATAATGTTTAAATTGGTAGAAGCGCCTCTGGGTTAGATATGGGATGGAGGAACCCAGAGATTTGAGTCAAACAGCGGTCATGAGTATGTTACTTACAGTGATATATTAGGTGAGCTAGTGAGAAGCTTTTATAAGGATATTTAAGGAAACAAATGTTCCACCAGGACAAAATGGCTGGATGGATGGATTGCTGGGGACAGTAGACTTGCAGATTTGTTTTGCTTACAATGCTGTGTATTCAAGTTTGATCACTTACTGAAAAAAATGCTACTTGTTCATTACCAAGAAGCTAACAGCAGTATCTTGAGAAAATCTAGGGTGACTTTAAAAAATGCTTTGTTAATATGGCATCTGCCTGTGAGGTGTAGGAGAAGTTTAAAAACTCGATACAGTAGGGCTTGAACCTCTGTCTTTGCACAATATGATGCTTATAGGTATATGCTTCAGCATCAATGTCTTTGAATTATGGAGTTGGGATTATTTAAATATACACACTCATGACAATTAATTTTCTTCAATATCCTGTATCAGAGTCATAGAGGTTTACAGCATGGAAATAGGTCCTTCGGTCCAAATTGTCCATGCTGCCCCTTTTTCTTTTAAACCCCTAAGCTAATCCCAATTGCCCGCATTTGGCCCATGTCCTTCTATACCCATCATACCCATGTAACTGTCTAAACAATTTTTAAAAGACAAAATTGTACCCGCCTCTACTACTACCTCTGGCAGCTCGTTCCAGACACTCACCACCCTCTGTGTGAAACAGTTGCTCCTCTGAACCCTTTTGTATCTCTCCCCTCTCGCCTTAAACCTATGCCCTCTAGTTTTAGACCCCCCTATCTTTGGGAAAAGATATTGACTATCTAGCTGATCTATGCCCCTCATTATTTTATAGACCTCTATTATAGATCAGCCTCCTATGCTCCAGAAAAAAAAGTCCCAGTCTATCCAGCCTCTCCTTATAACTCAAACCATCAAGTCCCAGTAGCAAACTAGTAAATCTCTTCTGCACTCTTTCTAGTTTGATAATATTCTTTCTATAATAGGGTGACCAGAACTGTACACAGTATTCCAAGTGTGGCCGTACCAATATCTTGTACAACTTCAACAAGACATCCCAACTCCTGTATTCAATGTTCTGACCAATGAAACCAAACATGCTGAATGCCTTCTTCACCACTCTGTCCACCTGTGACTCCACTTTCAAGGAGCTATGAACCTGTACCCCTAGATCTCTTTGTTGTATAACTCTTCCCAACGCCCTACCATTAACTGAGTAAATCCTGCCCTGGTTCAATCTACCAAAATGTATCACCTTGCATTTGTCTAAATTAAACTCCATCTGCCTTTCGTCAGCCCACTGGCCCAATTGATCAAGATCCCGTTGCATTTGGAGATAACTTTCTTCACTGTCTACTATGCCACCAATCTTGGTGCCATCTGCAAACTTACTAACCATGCCACCTATATTCTCATCCAAATCATTAATATAAATGACAAATAACAGTGGAGCCAGCACTGATCCTTGAGGCACACCGCTGGTCATAGGTCTCCAGTTTGAAAAATAACCCTCTACAACCACCCTCTGACTTCTGTCATCAAGCCAATTTTGTATCCATTTAGCTACCTCACCCTGGATCCTGTGAGATTTAACCTTGTGCAACAACCTACCATGCGGTATTATTCTTTTGAGTCTTGTGCAATCTTCAGTTACAAGTATGGACATTTTTTAGAGGAGGCATATAAATCTGATTTCACAATTTTAAGCCAGGAGATATTCCATATCCTTCTTAACTAATATGTCTGTTAGATTTTTGACTGATTTCTTTTTTATTCTTCAGGATTTTGGGACTCGATCTAGTTTTTAGAAAGATATTTGGTCATGTACCCATTAAGGTCTGTCAGTTAACAAACATATGGACGAAATTTGAAAAAGAAAATTGCGTCTGCATACTCTTGAATAAAATGGAAGTGAACGAAGCAAACAATTTAGCTATAAAGCGTTGTCTGCCTAATGCTGATGATGAGCAAACTGAACCTGAACAATATAAAAAGATCAAGCTTTCAGAAACTGGCATATCTTCAGATACTGGTAAACATACAGAAATAATCGAAGGTGGTTTACAAGCTCTCCCTTCTCAACAAAATGAGAATAATGAGAAAGAGGATGAGGAAGAATTGGATAATGCTGTACTTGAAGACGATGAAGGTGATGGAGACACCTTTGCTGATATGATGAAATATGGCTTGGTCGAGCAAGATGTTGGAATCACAAAATTTGTTAGCAGTCACCAAGGTTTCTCAGGAATTCTGAAGGAAAGGTAAAGGCGATCATAAGTAGAGTTGATGTTTTATTAAAGTGGAATTAAATGAAATAGAAATGAAATTCATGTCCGACTATGTATGAAATCATCCACACTTTCCTCCTTAAATCTGTTTAAATATTCACTAAGAATATATTTGCTGCTAATGCTTGTTTGATTTGATTTATTTACTATTGTCACATGTATTAGTATACAGTGAAAAATATTGTTTCTTGCACGCTATACAAAGCATACCATTCTTCGAGAAGGAAACGAGAGAGTGCAGAATGTAGTGTTACAGTCATAGCTAGGGTGTAGAGAAAGATCAACTTAATGCGAAGTAGGTCCATTCAAAAGTCTGATGGCAGCAGGGAAGAAGCTGTTGAATCAGTTGGTACGTGACCTCAGACTTTTGTATCTTTTTCCCAACAGAAGAAGATGGAAGAGAGTATGTTTGGAGTGTGTGGGGTCCTTAATTATGCTGGCTGCTTTTCCAAGGCAGCTGTAGGTGTAGATGGAGTCAGTGGATGGGAGGCTGGTTTGCGTGATGGACTGGGCTTCATTCACGACCCTTTGTAGTTTCTTGCGGTCTTGGACAGAGCAGGAGCACTATCAAGCTGTGATACAACCAAAAAGAATCAAATCAAATATTTGTTGCTGATGCTTGTCTGTTAACTGGTACAGAAGTCAAATGATATGCATTCACATAGCTCACCTGCTCTAAGTTAAAAGGAAACTGATTTTGTAATTAATCTTAATTAAGTTGTAATAAAACCTAAGTTTGGCAATTTGTCCATGAAAATGATGTTTACTGCATAACTGCAGTATTGCAGCTAAAAATACCACCCTGCAAGTTCTAACTTTGATCATTAAAGAGTTTGTATGATATTTATATATATTGTTGATAGTAGAGAACATGAGCCTGGGGTTGTATTTGTTTCCATAATGATCCTAAAATAGTTGGCAGTTTTGATAGAAGAAAGCTTGATGTTGTTGAACCAAATCTGATGATGAATACCTGAGTCAGCTGGGCACTTGGTGTGCTCACGTTTGTGTTCCATTGCATTTTGACACGAATAATCCATTTTTTCAGATAATGAATTTCTTGTAGTGTTGTTTCAAGTGTATTCGCATCAAATCTAAGTGGAACCTACTGTTGATTCAAAGTAGATTGCTGCTTGAAAATAATGGAGTTCGCATTAGGTTTTACCATTAAATGGATCACAAGTCATTTTTGATCTTGTGCTTTTTAAATTTGAATGATCGGATGATTCAAACATTAATTCAACTTAAGAGGAGTTAGCTTGTACAATAAAATGTTCTTTGTGAATTCTATCTTCAACATCTAGCCTCAAACCTACTACCAAGTATGACTGAATAGCATCACATGCATCTTAGTTAAATGAACTTATTGGGATAATTATAAATCATGGATGTTGACATTCACTGACTAAATTGTCTTCACTGTGTTGTGTCCTTGTTCAATGATTTAAAAAAAACAAAACTGAAACCTTTCTTCATCTCCACTTTATCTGAACCAGATATTCAGATTTTGTTGTTCATGAAATAAACAAGGATGGGAAGATGGTTGTTCTGGATGATTTGTCTGTACCAGCTGATGATGAGGTAAGACTAATTCAGTTTTCAGTACAGATAATGCTTTTATCACACTAACTTATTGGATAAATTAGTGAGACTGCATGAAAGGGCATTGAACAGTGTAACAGTAATGACATTTAGCTGCCAGATCAGCTCATTTATAATAGTATATTATGGACAACTACTGTAAGCAAGATTTCTCTTCAGTAAAATTCTCCAAATCTTGATGTGAAAGCAGCAGTGTACGGCGCAGTTTAAGTAGGATTCGTTCTTGTGTATTTTGGGTAGGTCATGGACTTGAAGGTGTATTGGGCTACTGGGAGTGAATTATGGAGAAAAATTCTGCTTGTAAAGGGGAGCTGTACTGTGCTTAGGCATGTACTGTGCACCTCAAGAGCCTAGCTCACACTCCCCGTAGGTACTTTTTCTGCGTCCGTAGTTATTTCATCTGATATTGAATCTCTTGGTGTACAGTTATCTGCTTAATATTAAAATCATTCTTTTTTCAGCTTGCTGAGGGTTCAATTTATTCAATGTTTGCAAGGCAAAGATATGCTGTCACTCAGCATTTTAATGCCTGTAGTTTTTGGTTAGAAATGGTCCAGAAGAGACCAAAAAGACAGTGAGGAAAATAGATTTTAAAATAAGGGAAACCACAACGATTCTTGCTCATTGATCTCACCCCCATTTTAAAATTAAATTCCAAATATCCATTTAGGATATTTACAGATACCGACCTCGGCTTATCCAAAATGGCCTAAATTTTAAATTGTATCCTGTGCATAAAAATCCTGGTTGCTCAACACATGTATTGACTTTAAAACCAAAAAGAAACTTGAATGAAAAGTGATTGGGCACTAGCAGATGCTGCCTCTTGGAGCGATGGAGGCATGCAGTGATTTCTGTGCGGCAACCATAAAAGGTGTCTAATAAAGGCCACAGGAGGAATAATCAATTCAGTGAAGAACTATTGATAGGCTAATGTTCGAGACTGGAGGCAAGACAGCAACCTGTACTGTTAGCGACAGAACACACATGCTGTGAGGACATTCTTGATAAGGTAGATGGCAAGAGGAAAGCAGGTTTTTTTTTACTCTTTTAAATTATTCTGGTGTCTGTTTCACTCCCCTCCCAGTGACCTTTGGGTAAATACCAATGTTATATATGAGCTTGTGACATCTTTAATGATCTTTCAGGAACCGTCAGAGGACATTTTTTCTGTTTTGTCTGCTCAAGACAAGCAACGTTTAGAAGATCTTCAGCACTTTAAGAATAAGGAAGACTCTGTTGTGATAGAGGTAAGAAGATAAGTTACTGGAAAATTATGTAGAATATACAGCACATAAACTCTGCTTTTTTGTGTTGTCATTTATACACACAGGTCTTCTCCCCTTCCATCTGCTTCATCTCTGCCTCTTGGCACACCTTTCTAGTCCCTTTGCTGACATACTCATTTTGTTTCTGTTCAAAAGCATATAACCATATTTGCCTCAACCATTTCCTGTAGTAGTGAGTTCCACTCTCTAAGTAAATAAATTTCTCCTTGGTCCCGTACTGGACTTATTAGTAACTACCTTGTTTTTATGATCCCTAGTCTTGGATTCTCCTCCCACCAGTGGAAACATTCTCTTATATTTACCCTGCCCTAATCCATTTATACTTTTAAAGACCTCTAGTAGGTCACCTATAAATCTTTTTTATAAAGGAAAGAAACACCAACTGGTGCAATCTTTCCCGATAGTCATAATCTCTCATTCTGATATAATTCTTGGAAATCTTCTTTGCACTTTTTCCATCTTCCTGTCTTTTTCAGAATGTAGAGACCAAAGTTGTATCTTTAAGTGTGGCCTGATCAGCGTCCTGATCAGTTTAAGTTAACATAACTTTACTACTTTTGAATTCTAAGTGCTGCGCTGGCTGGTCTATTTTGAAACATTGCTTAACTAAGAGCTAATTGTAAAATTCATACACTTGTTTTCAAATTCCTTCGTAGTCTAGCCCTTCCCTATCTCTGCAATATTTTCTCCAGTGCCACAGCCCTCACTCATTTTATTCTAACCCTTTTAACATCCCAGATTTTAATTGCTCCACATTGATAATCATGAATCTACCAAGGCCATAAGCTCTGGAGTTAAACATCATCACTTGTAACCAGACCTGCACTTCTGCCTTTTTGTTTCATTCTCTTCCATTTACAGAATCATGAAGGCACAGAAGAAGGTCATTCAGCCCATCAAGTCCATGCTGGCTGTCTACAGCAATCCTACAGTTCCAGATGAATTTTTTCCCCCCTTTATTTCTCGTTCTCTTCCTTCTTTAATTCATAGAATCGTAGAAACCTTACTGTGCAGAAGGAGGCCATTCGGCCCATCAAGCCTGCACCGACAACAATCCCACCCAGGCCTTATCCCCATAACACCACATATTTACCCTACTAATCTCCCTGACACTAAGGGACAATTTACCGTAGCCAATCAACCTAACCCGCACATCTTTGGAGTGTGGGAGGAAACCGGAGCACCCGGAGGAAACCCACGCAGACACGGGGAGGACGTGCAAACTCCGCACAGACAGTGACCCCAAGCCGGGAATGGAACCCGGGTCCCTGGTGCTAACCACTGTGCCACCGTGTCATCCTTTAATTCATCAAAGATCTTTCTAAACAGGTTGTTGAAGATACTAAAGAAAAAAGAACGGTTATTCATCAGGCCGTAAAAAGTCTCTTTCCTGGGCTGGAGACGAAAACCGAAGAAAGAGAAGGAAAGAAAATTATTGTAGCCTACCATGTTGCTGGGAAGACTGCATTGGCAAGTAAGTTTTATACTGTGGAAGAACGCCATGGAATTGTCACTTTGGCATATTTCCCAGAGCAAGGTTTTAATGTAATTACTGAAACACTGTTGATGTGCTGACACGTTCAAATGATGCTTTCTTAAACATTAACATTGCTCTTTGTAAAATGAAAATGATTTGCTAACTTGAAGCACTGCACTTTTGTTAATCGAGAAGTTTGTTACTTCTCAAAATCGATCCTTTATAAAGTTCTGAAACTTTTAAGTCTGAATATTTTTGTTAACTTTATCTGAAAAGTTTTGTTTGTGACCTTTTGGAAGACAATTTTCTTTACGCTACTTTCAGAATGCATAGTATTGCTGGTATTCCACGATTCTGAATGTGTTTTTGATTACAGCTTTTGCATGCATCCTGCATGTATGTTTCCCTGATCATGCATGTGTTTTTTTAAAGAATTAACTACATCCCTAGTAAAGTCATGCTGTTTCACATTGCTCGACCTTCACCTGTGTTATGCAATGTGTGCTGTTAGCTGAGTAGTATATATTGGCATGGTCCTTCCTACATGTTGAATAACCAGGAAAATAAAACGGAAAGTGTTAAACAAGTGCTGCTGTTGCAGATCCTTGTATCTCTGAAGGCACAATATTTGGTGGTGATCTAGGCATTTCCTATAAAATGACCCTGGAACAAGAGTTGCAGTTCATAAATGATGAGCATTAATTTGGATCAGGCTTAAGAGTGACAGATTGGAACTGAATTTTACTGATCTTTGGGCAGTTTTTGAAGATTTGTTTGGCTTTGGTATTAGTCTGGTATTGGCATCATGACAGCTTTTGTTAAAACTGTGAATCTTTGTCATTACAATGGAGATTATACCTATCTAGTCTGTTAATCATGCAGATGAGTGTTACACAAGCACTCTGGAATGCGTCCTGTCTGTCATAATAGTTTAAAAACAGTCAGGCATGTGTTGGCTGTATAATTTTGCTCTACCTTCTTGCAGAGAATTGTAAAACAAAGCTATTGTGAAAACCTTTGAATGGACAAAACAGCAAAAGTATCCTTTAAAGGTTCCAAAATACACATAGAAAATATCCTATATATATGTATACATATATATAAATCATCATATCAGTGATTTGGTCTTTACTGTATGGAATATTATCAAGAAGTTTGTAGATGATACAAAAATTGGTTGTGTGGTTGACAATGAAAAAGAAGAAAGTTATATACATAGCAGGATGTCAATGGTCTAGTTGGTTGGCAGAACAGTGGCAAAGATCTGCAGAAGTGTGGGGTCATGCTTTTGGGGAAGGTTAACAAGGCAAGAGAGTGCAAAATAAATGGTAGGATACTGAGAAGTGTAGAGTAGCAAACCTTGAGTGCATGTCCACTGATGGTGGCTGGACAGGTGAATAATATAATCAAGAAGGTAAACAGGATACTTGCCATTATTAGCTGAGGCATAGAATGTAAGAGCAGGGAGATAATGTTGGAACTGTATAAAACACTGGCTAGGCCACAGCTGGAGAACTGCATTTAGTTCTGGTCACCATACGATAGAAAATATATAATGGCACTGGAGAGTTACAAAGGAGATTAAGGAGGATGCTGCTTGCACAAAAGAATTTTAGTTATGAGAAAAGATTGTATAGGCCAGGGTTAAAAAGTAAAGTGTATTTATTAGTCACAAGTAAGGCTTACATTAACACTACAATGAAGTTACTGTGAAATGTCTCTAGTTGCCAATCAACCTAACCTGCACATATTTGGACTGTGGGAGCAAACCAGAGCACCTGGAGGAAACCCACGCAGATATGGGGAGAATGTGCAGATTCCACACAAACGGGGAATTTGAAGGGCAATGGGGATTTGGTACTCACAATTTTCAGAGTTTTCTGATTTTGAGCTGTTTTGGTTAAATCTACAAATGCAATCTTGGAACTCAAATAGGATGAATATATTTTCATTATCTGTTGTTGGGGATATGATCAGTAATTTTATTTTTGTCAGTTAACCGTGTTTCTTAAATTGGTCAATAATTTAGCTCTGAAAATATGTTGCTTGCTAATCCATAAATGTGAACTGGAATAAAGAGTTACATAATTAGTAGCTCTGACTGTTCTCTGTTAAACTTTGTAATCAGAGTTAAGTTTGAAACCAGTTCTGTAATGCAATTGCATCAGCAGAAATTAGGATTGATGGGAAAAGTCACTTGATGACTGCAAAAGCAGGGCTTGGAGCTCGGTATAAAAAGCAAGTAAAAATTACCTTTTAAACACTTATCACGTTGATTGAAAAGTTGGCCATGTGTTTGATGGCAAGGAAGAAAGCTGCAGATTTGCTAGAAGATATCATTGGACTGATCAGTGGGAAGATAAGTGGGAAATGGCATCCAATGGGACATAACCTCTGAGCTCCAGAACCCCCTGGATAGCTATTGCACAGAACCACAATTACCACTCACTGCGGGTCCTCCTCCAGGATTTCTGTTAAGAAACTGGGAGTGGAGTGGCAAGTCGACTTTGATTACCACTCCGAGGAAATTAAAGTCCATTACACTCAAGGAGAGCAAACATGGGAAAGCAATACAAAAGAAGGGTGGAGGAACAGAGAGACAGATTCCACAGGTAGAAGGCACCGGGGATACTTTCCTTTATTAACAAAAGCTTGGATACAAGAACAGGGAAGTTGTGCTAGAATATATAAAACACTAGCTAGGCTATAGGTAGAGTGCTTTGTATACTTCTATTCGCATTCAAGGAAGGACTTTAACCCATGAAAGAAGTTACAGAGGAGATTTACAAGGATGTTGCTGGAATGGAGAATGTTAATTGTGTTAAAAATGGAACAGAGAAGAGATCTAATTAGGTAAGTTATGAGGGGTCAAAATAGAATGGCTAGGAAGACCCTGTTCCTTGAGCACAGAGGTCAGTAACCAGGATTCATAGATTTAAAGTAATTGGTAGAAGGATTAGTCGGGAATTTTTTTCACCCAGGGGATGGTGGGGGCATGGAACTTGCTGTCTGAAAGGTGCTGCCATAGGTAAAAATATTTGTTTAAAAGATACTTGGGTATGCACTTGAAGTGTTGTAAACTACAGAGCGATGGGCCAAAAAGTAGAAAATGGGATTCGGCTGAAATAGCTTTACTTGGGCTGGCAACGAGCTAAGTGGCCTCCTTCTGTGCGTTACAATGCATTTCTGTTTGTTTGACTTTGAGTTACTAATTGACAGTTTTTGAAGAGGCACAGAGTCTATATTTATAGATAACATAAATATTTGATGTTGGCAATATTAAACTGCCTTCTGATTAAAAAATTATAAAAGCTGTTGCTCAAAAGGTTTTAAAGTTGAAAGGTTAAAAACTTCAGGTGCAGAATTTTACATGGCCTGGGTGGGTATGCGCCCAACCCAGAATGTATGAAATAGTACGCGATGATATTGGGCACGTATCCTGATGCCACGTTACACTCGTGCAATATTTCGGTCGATGGGCGCAGGTGCAATTGGTAGCACACGAGTCGGCAATTATGGAGCCACTTGAAAGGATTACATTGCCTGTGCGATTTTTACGTTGTTGCACAGGCAATATGGGCACACGGCTAATCCATTTTTGCAGTTTTCTCATCCATGGGTGGGATAAAGGGGACTGGAGCAAAGGCATGCTGAGGAGTTGGGAGTTCTTGGGAGTAAGTTGAAGGTTTGGTTTTGAGCATTATCTCTGCATTCTGTGGAGGGTTCAGCATAGCCTGGAGCTTTCAGGGCATGGCTGTCCTCTGACATCGGAGATTTGGTCCACCTCTTACCCTCTGTGCACAGGTCAGCCCCATTTGCACCTCTGCAGATGGGTATCGTGTACATAGCAGGGAGCACTTCCTCTTCTGAGAAAGACAGGACAAACTGTGAAAAGGCCAGATGGTTGCAGGCATCACTTTAGAGCAGGGGCTCAGGCACAGGGTGTTCAGGGCCAGCAGGAGGGCAAGAAGGACGTCCCATCAGAAGGCACCACCACCCAGTTGCCAGGGCGAACAGGCAGAGAACCAACTACCTGGACATGACCAAGTTTCACAGCATGCTATGGATTTTGAGGGAAGCTGTCATAACCACCTGCCAGATGATTGGGCTGGAGGTAGTCTCCAATTGTGTGGGTGGACACCCAATGCTTATGGCTCTCAAGGTCACTGTGGCACTCAACTTTTTTATGTTTCCAAATCATTCCAGGGCTCTGTGGGTGATCTCTGTTAAGTCTCTCAATCCGCTTCACTCAGCTGTGTCAAACTAGTGGCTCATGTTCTGTTCAGGCAGGTGAAAACATTCATACGTTTCAGGATGAATCAAGTCAGCCAGGCTGAATGGACCAGGGACTTTACTGCAATTGCAGGGCTCTGGGGTGCCATTGATTGCACTGATGTGGCCTCCTTAGCACCAACTGGACAGCCTGGCACCTTTGTTAACAGGAAGGGGTTTCACTCAATGAATGTTCGGATAGTTTGCGACCTTAAGACCCAGATTCTATAGGTCTATGCTAGATACCCTAGCAGCTCTCCTGATGTCCACATTCTACATCACTCAAGTACCAAGGCTGTTCATTGCTCCAGCTCGCCTTGACGGTTGGTTGATTGGTGACGAGGATTATCCTTTGAAAAGGTGGCTAATGAAGCCTCTCAGGCAGCTGAGGATGGAGGCAGAGGCGAGATATAATCGCTGACATTTATCGACAGTGGAGTGGACCACTGGCCTGCTGAAGATAGGGTTCTGATGCCTGGATTGATCTGGGGGTGCCTAGTAGTATCTTCCCGAGCCAGTGTTGCTCATCATTGCTTACTGTGCTCTTCAATTTCCATCTCTTGCGGAGGAACCACAACCAGAAAGACATTGATGCTGCGGCACATGTCTCAGACAATGTTGACTCGGATGTAGAGTCTGGGCAGCCAGGAGGTGAGGTCAAAGAGCTGAAATCATGAACCTGCAGGGACACCAGGGAGGCTTTGATGTAGCGGTTTTTATTTGGCTAGGCTGGCATGCGCTGCTTTCCCACAGAGTTCATGGGCACCTCCATCCCAAATACCTTGCGCTTAACCAGTTGAAGAGTCCACTGAGGCATCACTGTCTTAGTAATAAAGTTCGATACCCCAGACCCCTCCCACCAGGCGCGATGAGGCTGACAGCAATTGAACGCACAGGACACTCATGACTTGTGAGAAAGTGGTCATTTATGGTGATTGTTTTTGCTGTGTTTTAAATTAATGCATTCAGTCAGATCATTTGTAAACGCAAGTGATATGAAAAGAAAACATTGGCACCCAGTGCAAACCCTTGGCTGTGTCTTAAGCTTATGTTTGTGGGTGCTACATCTAGGTGCCACCCATTGCTAACAGCTGCATTAGAGCCATGTTGCTGACTATGGTGCCCTGTTGCCATAGATGACCTTGGTCATCCTCTTGCCAGCTGGGCCTGAGCAGGAACCACCTTGGAAGGAGCATTCACCGACATGGTCAGGCACTCCTCAGTCACTGCGGACTTGGAGGATGGTGTAGCGACTGCCAGAAAGGCAGAGGAACTGCTGCCCTCACATTGGGCACTGTGAGAGGAGGCCGCAGATGTGACAGCCAGTTCATCTGCCATTGTGTCCTCGCCTCCTTGCTTGCCCATCTGCGAGATTGGTTGCCACATTCGTCTCCCACTCTGGCAGTGACCTCCTGAGATCAGGGCTTATGTGAGAGCTTACAGGTCAAAGTGCAATCCCATGAACCTCTCATCGTGTCCCTGGACCTGCCACTCCATGAGAGACGCCATTCTCTTGATGGATGGGGCTGAGCACTCGGAGCTAAGGGTCAAAGCAGCGTTCATGCTCCACAAGAATTCCCCCATGACACAGAACCTCTGGAATCTACATCAGATCTCTTCGCTATTCCTGCTGGACATCCAGCATTTACCATATGGTGACTCCAATGCTCATAATCTTTCTCAGACTCAGCTAGCGACTTCCCCCAACTGCTTGCACCCTGGGGACTCCCTGCCTCCTCCATCTGCTCCAGCGAGTACGATGTGCCTTCACCACTGTGCACTACCAACTGAGCCAACGCACAGCTGTCCATCAAGATGGCTATATCTGCACTGCTGCTGAGACAGGGTGTGCCATAGGTACATCTTCCACTGTCACCTGCTCCGGTGTCAATGGAGAGTCATCGGTCTCTGGATTGGGCGTGGTGGTTTGCTGATCTGAGGGATGAAAACAATCGATCCGTACTTGGTCATAACACAGAGTCGATTTCCACAACATGCTGCACAATGCGATTAATTTCAGTGGTATTATAGTGGCTCAGTGATTGGCACATCAGTGAAATCCTTTGAGGGATGAGATGCCCATTCATTATCTTCACAAAGCCTGTCACGCATCAGGCTACTGGGCTCTTGTCTTCCTCGGAGACGCCAACCTCTCCACAAGCTGATGACCTCCCTCCCTGCTCGTTGTTGTTGTGGCTCCGTTTCTCCTGCAAGTTAAGCTCAGAGCTCTATTGAGTCTCAACTCCTCACTTCAGCGACATACCATGCTGTCCCCAACCCAAGATCACTGCAAGAGGCTTGAGATCGTTCCCACCCCTTTGGACTCCTGAGCCTTTGATGGATCCAGGGTTTCAGATCTCCTCTCCAGCTTTGAGGCACACAGATAGATGTGTGTTCTGAGGCTCCCTGAAACCCACACTCTTGGGCCACCCTTTCTCAGTCCCCCCCCACACTGGGCAATGCCCACTCAGAACTCCCCTTACTGAGCGCAGTAGGTCATTAAACCTTTTCTAGCACTGGATCCAGGCCATGCCCACTGACCTCAGCTGTCACATCTGGTCAGGTCTCATTGGTTATAGATGGGATGGTCTCTTCCTTCCATCGCTGAGCAGGAAGATGTCCCTCCTGTCTATTGCCGCCTTCACCAGGGCTTACCGACAATTGTCAGAGAAAGTGAATCTGCTCCCTTGCCTGAGCTTCCCTCCCACCTGATGTGTTTTTCTGCTGCCACTCTTCCCCCCCCTCCTTCCCCCCCCTTCTCCCCCCCCCCCCCCCCCCCCCCCCCCCCAACTTCCTCTGGCTCCTCTGTTGTCTGCAGGAGCCTCTGGATGCTGTCTTTAAAGCTTGTGTTGGGCTGCCATTGGATACGGCATGCACCTGCACCCACCCATGCCAACTCAATGTGGATGTGAATCATGCTGGCTGCCACTTAAGTGGACAAGCAGTGTAACATTTTTATTGATCTCAGGCTGGACCGGGAAATGTGGCCACTTACAGTTCAGCCCACTATACACGCTCGTTACACCTGAAATTCTGCCTGTCACAAAGTGTTGAGTTGGCAATTCACATCTATAATTCCTTTTGCAGTAAATATCAGCTACTTTAAATGCAAATCAGGCGTCTCTGCAATGATAGGAAATTTGTGTTACTCCAGGTTCATCTGGTCTTTTGTAGATTAGCAAACGGGTTGTTTGTCCTACGTTTTGGTTTGTGTGTGACACAAAGGACATTTAAAAGGAAAAGTGGATAAAACTTCATTTCTTTAAGAAAAACACCGATGTTTTTATGTGCATGAGATTTAACCATATGCTAAGATGTGATGTGAGATTTTCCATTTAATATGTATACATACCTGGGTCTATAATCCTAATCTTTATATTGAAATGTTCGTGTCCCTTTAAGAAAGTTTTTTTTAAATCAGCCTTAGAGGAAAAGAAACTGTGTCGGTCACGTGACAGGGGTTGTTTTTAGTTTTGTTTTGGCTACAATGTTAAAAGCATAGCTGAAAGAAGTCTCTCTGTTTTTATTTTTAATTTTATCAGTTAGCTGAAAGCACATCTTGTTTGCCATCTTGCAGTAAAGAATCTATGTTTTGGGGAGCTGATGACTACAAGCTGCTCTGAGTTTTCAAGATCATTTGAAATCAGCATTCAACCCAGGGAACTGGATCCCAGTATTATGTGAGCTTTAGCCTGTGCAGACATAAATCTGTTTAAAGGGTTTTGTTTATTGGATTTTGGTTTTAATTGGAACACATCAGAGATATTCATTAAGAGTTATACATTATAGTGGTTGTTTTGTTTTTTGTTTGTTATTGATAAAAGTTGTTGCTAATTTTCTTACGATACATGTTCACTATATTCTTAAATAGACTTTGCTTGAAAAAAAAGCTCCCTACTGGTCACTTGAATTATACTTGAAGTGAAACATCCCATGCAAAACTTGACTTTCAGGTGGGCTTCATAAAACACTTTGGAGTTTCTAACCTGAACCACACAACACTGTTATCTTTATTCCCATTTAAACTATTTGAATTCCAATCTAAATCCCAAACTTGTGGTGTAGGTTGTGGTAAGTGATACCTGTGTTAAGGACACGGCTAATGATAAATGCAGAACTGTTCAAATTTCAGAAGGGAAACTTGAAACAACTGCGCTCATATTTGTCTTTGCAATTTGTATAGTATAAGGAGAGGTTTTGAAAGACAGAAATAATGTCTCTCACTTGTGGTGATATTATGGTGAAGTAAATGTTGATTAAGAAAAAGAAAAAAAAATAGAATTATGCTTAAATAAGACAATGGCTTCACACGGTACCAATACTTTAAAACAGTTCCAAACAATCTAATTTAACCACCTTCAGAGCTAGTCCTTCCATCTGTTCAGCAACACCTTATAGATTTTAAGATCTATAAAAGTCCAGCCCACACAGTACTTTTCATTTTCTTTTGGAGTTACTCTGAGCTTCCCAGCAGTTGGCTTTTCAGATCCGGCTTTGATCACACCATTTGCTGAGAGTTGGATCAGCTATTCCTGCTGTCGATTGAAATCTAAAACAGCTCCTTTCATGAGGTTTCGGTGTCTCTTTAAATAAGTTCTTTTGCTTTGATCTCCCCATTATCTTACCCAATTTTTTTCGAACTGCTCTCTTCCAGAATTGATAACTTCATCTCTTAACTTTAGCTTTTAGAATGTAAAAGAAATGTAAACCCACTCTATCCATAGCTTACCAATGTCATGTTTCCTTCGCACCTTGAATCACAACAACCCATTCAAATCTATTCCTGTTCTGTAACCATCTGTACTAAATTACCTCTGGTAAACATCTGTTTGAAGTCCTGTTACAATCATTAACATATCAAACTCACAGTTTACGTTCACACATTCATTCTGTCCCTTGCTTTAATTGCCACTCACATACCACAGCACTTAAAAAAAATGACAAGAATGCTGCCAACAGAAACATATTAAAATTTCTTGGGTTTTCCTGACAGGTTTTCTTGACACTTGCTTTTGAAGAAGTTATTCCAATCATCACAAACTACTGCTACTTCAATTTATGTAATATGTTATAAAATTGGTCAAGGTTTGTAAGTAATGGCTCCAAAGTTTAAGTGATGATGTGAGAGGCATGGTGCAGGGAATTGTAAATAAGTGGGAGGCTAATGGTTCAAACGGGTAGGGAGAGGCCACAGTGTTGAATCACGCCAGGAAAGATGAGGCTTTTCGAAATGAGAGGCTGCATGGTCGGGTGATATGAGGGTAATGTAGACTAGAATCCCTACAGCGCAGAAAGAGGGCATTTGGCCCAACAAGTCTGCACAAACTCTCCAAAAGAGCATTCACCCAGGCCCTCCCCTCTACCCTATCCCTGTAACCTGCACATTTACCATGCTAATACATCTAACTTACACATCTTTGTGACACTCGGGGCAAGTTAGCATGGCCAGTCCACCTAATCTGCATATCCTTAGACAATGGGAGGAAACCAGAGCACCTGGAGGAAGCCCATGTGGACGCAGGGAGAACGTGCAAACTCCATACAGACCCAAGGCTGGAATTGAGCCTGGGTCCCTGATGCTGTGAGGTAGCAGTGCTAACCACTGTGCCACCATGCCGCCCTAATGTCATCAACTCTTGAGTCTGATTGTCTGTCTGTTGGCTCACTTGCAGTAAAAAACTATGCAGGAGAGGTGAGTCCAGAATCAGACTTTCAGAGCTGCTTATTGTTATGGTTGTGGTATTAACATTTGAAGAATAATAGCACATGGTTAGCGCAGATCAATCAAAAATCAGATTTGCATATATGTACATCTGTTTTTCATTGAACTGTATGCAAAGTTAAATAAGCACTTTTGGGAACTAGAAAAGCAGAAATTAGAATTTTAAAATTTTATTCTTCAGAAAGCATTGCATCATAAAAAATTTTAAAAAGTTTTACGGTCATGTTTGGCTGGTGATATTTCTATGATAATTTGCAGTTGAGTTGACATTTAATTTATTAGTTGGCGTTTATCTTGTTCTTCCACCTTCTGATCTGTCTTTGGGTAAAGTACTCTGATAATATCCGACCATTTAATCATGCTTGGTCTTAAGAAAATTTGCCAGGACTGCATCTGCCCACATTCAAAGTGGCAAGATCACAGGAGAACCACTCACTCCAGTTTACTAAATCTTGATAGTATTTACAGTGATAGCAATTACATCACGACTATGGACTTCGTGATCAACAGTTTGTGGTTTTCTAAAATGAAAAAGTCTCGTCACTTTTTAACCACATGTTTTTTGTACTTTTTTAACATTAGGATCTCCCATCCAAAGCCAACTGTCTCTAATATAGATGGGATGTGACATTTTGTGATAAAGTCATGTCAATTCTTTGTGAAACCATAAAGATATTGAGTAGCCAAAGAACATTATCAGGGTCAAAGTAAGAAGAGATGGGAAAGGCTCTTGGAACAGATTGTTTTAATTTGGGGCACAATGATTTTAACCTTTGAAGAAAAGGGGAAGACCTATCTCAGAGATTATTGACAAATAAATTGGATGCATCTAATAAGATGAAATATTAATTAGTAGGTTTGGAAAACAAATTCTTGATCTAGTTTAATCCTGCAATTGTGAAGATGGCCCTGAAAATACATAGATACAGACAGTCTGCCAGGATCCGGGAGAGGGAGCAAATAGAGGCAGGTTCATTGAGCACGAATGAGAGTGGGAGCTTGCACTCAAATTGAAAAGACCAAATTCATGAGGGTTTGAAACAAGGCAGGAAGATTTGCCTAGCTGCTTCTCCTAAAGGAAGAATCACCAGAGAAAACCCTCACCATGAAAGGCAATTCTGAGATAAAAGGTACCAAGTTGGGAAAGGAGAAGAATTGAAGTAAACCTCGAGAGCGGTTTCAGGAGATGTGAATGTGTACTTGAGGGACAGTGTAAAGTATAATCAAGGTGTCAGATTTTCAGTTGTGTTAAAAGGGGAAGTTCTGTTTTATAGTTTAAAGTACAAGTTGTCCACAGAAATAGTATTTAGTCAATGGTGCTTTTAGTTTGTTACAGTAAAAGTCTTAAAATGTGAAACCTTGTTGTGTAATCCTTTCGACTATTCGCTGGAAGTTTGCATTTCTTTTGTTACCATCCTCTTAGAAATTATAACCAATGCAAAATGTTCATTGCCTCATGGAAACACGTATTGAATAAACAAATGTAGTAATTTTCCCACTGAACTAGATGTTGAACATTGAAAGCATGTAATCTGGAGCTGGTTGCTGAATGTGGATGGCATTCTCAGGAAAAGAATGAATAGGGCTGGATGATGAGTAAATGGAGGGTATTTCCACAGAGGAGAAAGAACAGAACCCTGGGTAACTCTTAAATTACTGGAAAAGGTTTATACAATGAGCCACAGCTACAACAGAGGTAGAGTGATTTGAGATGAAACTAGATAACCATGGGGATAATGTTTATGGAAGACCCATATGATGGTATCTTGTTTTAGAAGTGCTTTTAAGTTATCTAAAATAATGATAGATAGTTTGCCAGAACATTCAAGAGCAAAGTTTGAGTTGCTTAATAGCCAGATGATTGGAACAACCATGCTAAAAATCAGTCACAATTGTGTAGAACGCTCTGGTCTTCAAAGTGGAGGATAATCTGATGACCAGCAGCAACTACCATAACTTTGGAAATATTGAAATTTTAAAAAGGTATTTGAAGGGAAAGAGAGATCAAAGAAAAATTGCTGCACATATTACTATTAATGTTTCAAGGAGCTGCAAGAATTCTATGTTCCTGGTACTTTGAAGCTCCCATTTTTTAAAAGATGCTTGGGCACAATTTGCATTGTACCTTTCATATTGAAGAGCCTGGCTGGTAGACGTTCTAAGAACAAAAAACAGTACAGTGTAGGAACAGGCCCTTCGGCCCACCAAGTCTATGCCGACACAAATGCCCCTCTAATATTGTCTTGTCTCTAATGATCCATATCCCTCTGTTCCCTGCCTATTCACGTATCTATCTAGATGCCTCTTGAACGTTGTGATAGAATCTGCTTCCACCAGCTCCTCCGGCAGCATGTTCCAGACATTCACCATCCTCTGTGTGGAAAAACTTGCCCCTTGCATCTCTCTTAAACTTTCCCCCTCTCACTTTCAATCGAGTAATTGACCCTTTGATCCTGGGAAAAAGACTCTGACTATCCACTCTATCCAAACCTGTCATAATCTTGTAAACCCTCTCATCCTCTGATGCTGCAATGAAAACAATCCAAGATTGTTCAATCTTTCTTCATAGTCCATATCCTCCAAACCTGGCAACATCCTGGTAAATCTCTTCTGCAATGCATCATCCCTTTCCAATGCATCAACATTTTTCCAGTAGTGGCGACCAGAATTCTACACAGTATTCCAAATGCGGCCTAACCAAAGTCTAATACAGCTGCAATATGATTTTTCAATTCTATACTCAATGCCCCGACCGATGAAGGCCAGCATGCCATATGCCTTCTTGACCACCTTGTACACCTGAGTTGCCACCTTCAGGGAACTGTGGATCTGCATACCTAGATCTCTCTCTATGCTAATATTTCTAAGGGCTCTACAATTTACTGTATACTTTCCTTCTGCAGTAGACGTTCCAAATCACATCACCTCACATTTGGCCGGGTCAAATTCCATCTGCCATCTTTCAACCCAGGTCTCCAGCCGATTTATATCCTGCTATATCCTCTGACAATCCTCCTCACTATGGTGCTACTCCCCCAATTTTTGTACCATCTATATTTTCCTCCAAATCATTTTATATATATATATATATATATATATATATATTACAAACAACAGAGGCCCCAGCACTGATCCTTGTGGAACACCACTTGTCACAGACCTCCAGTTAGAAAAATACGCTTCCACTGCTACTCTCTACTTTCTATGCCCAAGCCAGTTTTGTATCCATCTTACCAGCTCACCTTTGATCCCATATGACTTCACCTTCTGTTCCAGCCTGTTATGAGGAACCTTATTGAAGGTGTTACTAAAGTCCATGTATAAAACATCCACTGCCCTGATCAACTTTTCTTGTCACTTCCTCAAAGAACTCAATCAAGTTTGTGAAATACGACCTCCCCTTCACAAAAGCATGCTGCTAACTGCCAATAAGCCTATTCTCTTCCATATGTGAGTATATCCTGTCCCTAAAAATCTTCTTCCAATAATTTCCCCACCACTGATATAAGATCTGTAATTTCCCAGATTCTCTTCTGCCCTTCTTAAACAGGGGAACACTAGTCTCTAATTCTCTGGTATCTCGCCTGTGGCTAAAGAGGATGCAAAGATTTTGGCCAAGACCCCAGGAATTTCTTCCCTCGCCTTTCTCAGTATTCTGGGATAGACCCTATCTGGCGCTGAGGACTTGTCCACCTTAATGTTTTTCAATACCTCCTTCCTTTTCATCTCAACATGTCATAGAATGTCAGCATCCTCCTTTCCACACTCACCATCGACCACGTCCTTCTCCTTTGTGAATACTGATGCAAAGTACTTGTTAAGGACCTCCCCCACCTCATCTGGCTCCACACACAAATTCCCTCCACTGTCCTTGAGTGGACCTACCCTTTCCTTAGCTACCCTCTTCCTCCTTATATACACATAAGAAGCCTTGGGATTCTCCTTAATCCTGTCTGCCAAAGACATTCATGGCCCCTTTTTGCCCTCCTAAATCCCTGTTTAAGCTCTTTCCTGTTATCTTTGTATTCCTCAAGAGCCTTATCCATTTTCAATTTCTTGAAATTTGTGTATGCCTCCTTCTTTTTCACTAAGCTCACAATGTGTCTTGACCTCCAGGGGTCCCGAATCTTGCCATCTTTATCCTTCATTTTTACAGGGACATACTTGTCCTGAATTGTTAACAACTGACTTAAAGACTTCCACATATCGGATGTGCATTTACCTTCAAATAGCCGCACCCCCCCCCCGCCTACATTTCCTAGCTCCTACCCCCCCCCCCCGCCTACATTTCCTAGCTCCTACCCCCCCCCCCCCCGCTACATTTCCTAGCTCCTACCTAATACTGTCATAGTTAGCCTTCCTCCAGTTTAGTACTTTCATTCTGGTACTACTTCTATCCTTTTCTACAAGTATCTTGAAACTTATAGAATTGTGATCACTGTTGCCAAAATGGTCTCCCACCATGACATCAATCACTTGTCTGGGCCCGTTACCCAGGACCAGGTCTAAGACAGCCCATTCCTGAGTTGAACTATCTTCATATTTCCTCAAGAAGCACTCTTGGACACACTGAACAACCTCTGCCCCATCCAAGCCCCTGGCACTAAAGGAATCCCAGTCTATATTGGATAAGTTAAAATCGCCCATCACAACAATCTTGTTGTTTTTGCATCTTCCCATAATCTCTTGACATATCATTCGTTAGTGTTCAATGACCATGAGACTGTTATGTCCTTATTTGATCTAACTAAAGTTTGAATATGTGCTAATGGGACAACAAAGCAATTTTCATTTTTTTCATAAATCTTTCTTGATACATGCAACTCACTAGTCATTAGAACTTGCAATTGGGATGTTGTGAATCACTTGGCTGGTTATTCTTTCTATGTGTATTTTTTTTTACTGTATTTAAATACATGGTGTCAGCAAATATGCAATACCAAGATGTTCCATTAGTTCAACCTGATGAACATGGTTAAGAATTTGCTGTTAATAACACAATCCAAGCTTGTATTATAGTGGCAGAACAGGCACTGACTAGTTCTCCATTTTGCAAATCCTCACCACAGAACACAGCAAATACTTTTCCAATATTAAAGAAAATGCTTATGACTCTGTAAAGTTATTTTTTTATTGAATTTCTTCCTCCTGTTCTGAATACATTATAATCTGTGGGGGATGTAAGGAGTCGCCCACATAGCTATTCTCTGTGTATGACTCTTGGCAGGCTGAACCTGATCTCATCTCTCTCTGCAGAAAGGGTTACTGAGATGACAAACAGAAGTGGAAGCCCTTGTTATTTTTATCTTACTTGTGCCATTCTCAACTGGAGTAGTAGTAGTGGCATTATGAATGACTGCAATGGCCCTGGTTGGGGATGGAATAAATAGCCAGGAATTGATTTCTAAAGTAGCAGCCACTGACCTCCCCAGGCAACTTGCAATTGGAGAGTTGTGAGTTACTTGGCTGATTATTTATGTATGTGCTGTTTTTTTACTGCATTTAAATACATGGTGCCAGCAAACATGCAGTACCAAGATGTTCCATTAACTCACCCTGATAAACATGGTTTAGAATTTGCTGTTGGATAATGTCAGAATTGGGCTTGTCTCTGCCTTGCTGTGGTTAGGTGGCCGACTAACATTGGCTTTGAGGTGCATAGCAGAACCGCATTGTAAAATTGCCAAGAGTGGGAAACAAAGAAAATGTGGTTATGTGACTTCATGCTTGTGTCCGTTGGTGAATGGTAAACAATTAGGATGGTTGTTGCCAGCAATTCTTCTTTTATTCGTTATTCTGGAAGAAACTCCCACCCAACTGTCTTTTGAGTCTGGGATATGAATCTCGGCCAAAATTTGTCAACTCTGAAATTAGAGAATAGACATTAAGATTATGGCTCTCCCTCAGCACTACACTGAAGTGTCAGCCTAGATTACATATTTGAGTTCCAACTCTGGTGACAATGCTACCAGTTAGGTTGCTTCCACTGCAAATGTGATCCATGAGAAGGAGATGAACAAGGGAGACATATCACTCTGACCAACCTTTCTAAGATGTTTCCAGGGATGAAGGATTACAGTTGCATCGACAGACTGTTGTTGTCCTTTGGGCAAAGAAGGAAAGAGAGATAAACTGTTTCCAGTGATTAAAGGCTCAAGAATCAGAGGGCACAAATAAAAAATGATAGATATAACAAAAAAAGCTATTTATGCAAAAGGTGGTTAGGATTTGGCGTGCCAGATAGGATGATGGGAAGCAGATTCAATTCAATTATTTAAGGGCTGCAGATCTAACTGGATTGCTGTTCAAAAGAGCTAGCGCTGATGCAAAATAACGATTGGCCATGTTCCATGTTGTGCCGTACTGATTCTATTAGAGATAATAACACACCTGGGTTTGTACATAGATAGCAAAATGAGTTTATTGCCAGCATGGTGACTATTATTATATTGGGTGGGGGTGGGTGTGTGTGTGTATGGAGTGGGGGGGGGGATATATATATTTTTTTTAATGTTGCTTTTGGGCACCAAAACAGTATGGTACAGAATGAGCATTTTTACCATGTCTTCCCAACCACATTTTCCACAGAGCTTTTACTCAATGCAAAGGATTATGTATAATGAAGAAAATGACCAATTCAACAAATTACGTATTAACATCTTTTATGCTGTTTTTTGAGTCTTTTGTGTGAGACTATAATAATTGTCTTCCACTCATTGCGTACTATTGCACGTTTTCTTGAAAAATTTGTTCAAGTTAACTAAACTACAGAACTAAGTAGTAGTGTGATGTGCATGCGTGAGAGATTGAGATCTCAGTGCTATTACAAACTTACAGTTGAATAGTTGCTAAACTAACTTGGGAGAAGGTCTGAACGGTATTTAATACTCGGACTGCTTGATGACCTCTCTACTTCACATATTTTGCACATTCATAGCTGCAGCTCTTGCATGGCCACCTGCAACACACCCACACTAGCATATTGTTCTACAAATTAAATAATGCTCTGTTTATACTTCTTATGCTTTTCAATGGTTGGACAGAGGTCAAAGCAGCAGGTAAGATATGTTTCATTCAACTGAAAAGAAATGTGGGCCATTATATACAGCTTACCAAACTGAAGATTATTCTCTGAAGCTGTTAATTAAGAGCAAAACGGTTGACCCATTTTTAAAAAAATTACATTTCTTGAAATTCCCACATAATCTTCAATATTTTATAGAATAATTTGTGAAGAGATGGCTGTTGACTAAGCTTGCAATATATGTTGCTGGATTGCTTGTGTTACAAAATCTTTTAAACCATTAGTATTGTTTTGGTCTAATGTTACTGAGAACTATCTGTCCTTGGGTGTGTATTGGCTTAATGTAAATGTAACGTTTGGTTGCTAAGGTACAACACCTGTTTGTCATATGGAAGGTAACACAACACTCATTTGAAAACTGCTGAACTGGAACTTGAATGTTTGCCGCACTTGTCGAGTTGAATTACAATCTATTATTAAGGAACACAAAAGTAGCTCTATACTTCACTTTGGGTGACCAGAATGTTTATACAACTCATTGGAAAATTAATCTCCAGCCACATTGTACATGGTGATTTTCTTAATGGATTTCTTTTGGATTGAGAGTTGAAAATTTAACCATCTTTGTCCACAAAAAAGATTAAATTAGTTTAAATCACCTTTTACCTTTAGTGGAAAAAATATAGCTTAGAATGTGTAAGCTTGTCAGCTTTTTACAGTGGTTGAAGAGTATATGTTAACTTCCGCATGCGTATTTAATTTTTTGGTCACATAGAAAAGCTTTAGAAAATTACACGGAGTCCTATGTTCAGATATAATTTGTACTTAATAAATAAAAAGTAATTGCATATTTAATATGCATGGCTTTAAAAAAGGTGAGAATTTATTATGTTCATTTAAATTGCTGGGCATGTTATATAGGCATACATGACAGCACTTATTAAGATAACGAATTCCCACAAACAGTGACATCAGGAACATTTCTTTTGGTGTTGGTGTTTGGGGGAAGAATGTTGGCCAGGTCTTGGGGAGACATTCCCTGCTCTTAGCATCCATCTGAAGCACTGGAATGGACTGGCAGGATGTTAGTTTAACATTTCATCCAAAGAATGATGCCTTTGACAAGGCACCATTCCCTGGATTGTCAGCTGAATTTGTGAAGTGGGATTTGAACCAATAATCTTCTCACTCTGAGATACAGCCAACTGACCTATGATGGCATTACAGAGACACTGCCACCATACGATAGCTTTAATGTACATAATATCTTTAATGTAGTTCAATGTGTAAGAAAGATGTGGAGATGCCGGTGTTGAATTGGGGTGGGCACATAAGAAGTCTCACTACACCAGATTAAAGTTCAACAGGTTTATTTGGAATCACGAGCTTTCGGAGTGTTGCTCCTTCCTCAGCCACTCACCTGAGGAAGGAGCAGCGCTCCAAAAGCTCATGATTCCAAATAAACTTGTTGGACTTTAACCTGATGTTGTGAGACTTCTTACTGTATAAGAAAAGTTTATAGTGTGTTTGAAAATTGCATTCTTGATAATTGTAGGAAATGTAGTTGATTAACTGGTCACAATTTTTGTTCTGGGAAAAACAACAATCCTTGTTCAACCAAATTGAAATTCTGTTTGCTGTGGCATTTTATACCTTTCCATTGACTATCACACTCAAACTATTAAAAGAATTAATATTGCATTTAGCAAACCTTAGTTTGTTTCCTATTTGTACGAAGATCTTTCGAAGCTGTTATATAGGTTTAAGAGATACAACAATTGTTAATATGCAATTTGCCGGCAAATTTTATTTAGGTCCATTTTACTAACTATAATAACTCAAAAAGCACTTGAATGGGAAGGAAACATTTAAAAGGTTATGGGAAAAAGCAGGGGAGTTTGTCAGTTGGATAGCTGTACCAAAGAGGTGGCATAGGCTGGATTGATTGGCCTCTTTCTGTGCTGTATCATGGTCTAATTCCATTACAATGTATGAGGCTGCTGATCTATAGTTTTCATAGGCAACTAGAACGAATCACAGAATTTAACACTAAACCTTAATGTAAAAGTTCTTGAATCCATGAAATAATAACATAATTTGACTTCACTGAGTGTAAATCAGTGCACCTGCAGATGAGAAATGATTGTGTACTGAACTATCTCAATTAAGTGATTTGCTTATTGTAGTTTGCTTTACTTGCAGATTGCAAATTGAATTTGTGGAACAGATCCGTTTCTGTTTTGCTGCTTTATATAGTGATTATCATTTTTAACTTGATACGCAGTCTACCTGCTGAGGAAATTGTAACTGAGGGAAGAAATGTGCTTTTAACGTGTTTCTTTTGTTTAATTAATCGTTTTATTTTTAAAGATCCAAGAAAACATTCGTGGCCAAAAAGCAGGGGTAGCTACTGCCATTTTGTGCTTTATAAGGAAAACAAAGATACAATGGATGCTATTAATGTGCTGTCTAAATATCTGAGGTATGTTGAGTTGGCTTTTGTTACATATCATTCACAGCAGATGTTCCACACTTTTAAGTCCAAAGATGTGCGGGTTAGGTTGATTGGCCATGCTAAAATTGCCCCTTAGTGTCCTGAGATGCGTAGGTTAGAGGGATTAGTGGGTAAAATATGTAGGGATGTGGGGGTAGGGCCTGGGTGGGATTGTGGTCGGTGCAGACTCGATGGGCCGAATGGCCTCTTTCTGTACTGTAGGGATTCTATGTTAATACAAATTACAGAAACAGTTTGTATAAGTTAAGATCAATTAAATACAGATACAAAATATATGATTAGTTGATCACTACGCGATGGAGTTGAGACAAGGTGCAATATTGCGGCCAAGCAGGGTAGGGGAATAATGGAGTACGGCGAGGAAGGATTGTGAAATGTGATGGAGGGGAAAAAGATTTAGAGTCTGGAATGGAGGCAGAGAATGGTGGGAGAGGCAGAAGAACGAAAATGATGGATGGGGGTAGGAGGAGGGCGGGGGAGGAGGAGATAGAGAGGGAAACAGACAAAGAATACATTTAATCTTGGATGTTCTATATACAACACCAATGGCAATTGTTCATGTGTGTGTGTATACCATAGGTCTGCTATGGCATTGCACAAAGTGCAGGCTGGGAGCTAGGTGAGCGCGACAAGATCATATAATTTTCAGTTAGAAGTCTGCATGAAATGTGAACAGGGCTTACATGTATCTTTCAGTCCCTATTTTAATGATTGCTAGCTCTAACAGCAGAGTTGCCTACGTGGAAATCTGCAAAATCATGGAAACCTGTTTACAAGTTGTGAACTAATTCTTTAATGTTTTGTGTTGGTCTCACTTCTGCTGTTTTTAACTCCAGCTCAAGCCTAAACTATTGGTTTGAAGCAAATCCAGGTTACGAATATCCTTCTTTGCCTGGAAACATAGATCCAGAGAAGCTGGACATGTATTTAAAAGGTTGTGCTTCACTATCTTAAATATCTTTCTCTAATGTTTCTGCAGGGTAAAACCAAACATATTTTCTTACATGGGAACCAAAGATAAAAGAGCTATAACTGTACAAGAAATTGCAGTCGTAAAGTAAGTATTGCTAGACAAATAGTATGTAGTTATTAAACTTCTTTTCTTCTACATTCTTCTTCCTTTCTGGATTGCTGCGGGCAGTAGAGTGAACATGTTACAAATGGTGAATGTGACTTTGATTGGCAGAAACGATGGTTTCAAATAGATGTACAAACAGATTAAAGTAAAAGTTTATTTATTAGTCACAACTAAGGCTTACATTAACACTGCGATGAAGTTACTGTGAAATTATGTATTTGTAACGGGCTGTTTCTCCCAGAGTTTAAAATAGATTGCTCTTGTTGCAAGCCATAATAACTTTGGGGGCTCCTCCATGGTATAGTTGTACGATCTTCCAGGCATGCCAGTTGAATTGAACTCCTTTTGAGACATGAAATTGTCTGAATTATCAACAGTCTGTGCATTGAGCCGTTTTGTTGCCTTCCCCAGTGATATTTTAATCCTAGTAAAAGGGTAGGGGTGATGGATACCTTCACCAAACTGGGTAGCGCAGCCATTGATTAATAAGGTGGTGTTAACAGTACTGGCTACCTGCAACAGTATTAAGAAGCTTGCATTGTTGATTTCAAGATATATTGATGGGTCACTAGCCAAGAGATCAGAATGTTTCATTCCCGGTTCCAGTTGAAAATATGTGAACTTTACCTTGTGAATACTTGTCAATTTTAGATATTGGTTCAGGTACACATTTGTAACCTTTCTGTATGTTTGTAATATTAATATCATGTGAAGTGATGTGGGAATCTCCAGCTTTATATCCTGACTGTGTTTTGGGAGGAATCTTTGTAGACTGTCAAGAATTATCTAATTTCCCATGCCATAGAGATGAGATTTACTTAAATTTCTCTTAACAGAATCACAGCACAAAGGCTTTCTCATCTGAACAAGTGTTTAATGAACTTCAAGCTAGGGAATTTCAGTTATAAAAAATATCCCCTAAAGTTGGGCGAATTGCAAGGAAATCATTTTACAGTTGTTCTAAGGTAAGGATTTTAAGGAAAATTGAGAAAAATCTATTATAACTGTATTGGTAAATCGATGTTTGTTAGACTGTTGAAGAAGTGAGCTGTATTTCATGGAAATCCTTCCCGTTTCAAATGCTGCAAAGGATAATAGTTAATCTGTTACAGGATGCTTCATTTTGAAATCTCACTGCTGTCACATTTTATTTATACCGGGAAGTATGGTGATCTGACTGTGAATTTCTGCATAATTTATTATGCAGAATTATCAGCAGAGAGCCCCAGGAAACTTACCTTGGAACATGGAAATGCACAGGATGGGAAAGTACTGGAATCCATCTGACTGGCACCAGAAACCAATGCTCCTTATTCACCAACTCCCTTAAAAACTTCAACTTTGTTTAATTTTTCTAAAGTAACTGCGCTCTTCCTCACATTCATTATCCTCGGTATAAAGTAACTGATTTCTGTGAAGTTCCACACTTTTAAGCTTGTTTGAAGTCCAAATTCTGCACATTTTCAAAATTAATATCATTTGAAGTAATATGAAAATCTCAAACTGTGTCCTCACCAAGCTTGTATAAGTGTCTTGGTTTTAGAATTTGTGGAGGTCCTGAACAAATATGAAACGAATTTGTATTGTGCACCCTTCAGAATCAATTATCCTTGGCTCTTCACCCTTACCTCATTGCCAGACATCAGTTTGGTTTTGGCTTTTCTGCTCCAACTTTGATCTGAATATCCTATTTTTTTTTTTATTCTGTGATCCTTGTTGTGTCGCATGGTGATCAGAATTGTACTCCATGTTCTCATTCCGACCACACTAGTGCCTGATTATTATTATTCATTATTCATTACTCATTACTATTTTCTGGAATTTTGCTCCATCTGTTCAGCTTTCCCTATTGTCTCTTCACACTTCATTATTGGTTTTGTTAATGGTATGTTAATTATATTAAGATAGAAGGGTTCATGGTATTGTTTTTCTGGGACACTGGAGCGGAAGGCAGACATTTGTTACGCTGCATTCTCTAAATAAACCTTTTATCAAGAAAAGGATTTGCGTCTAGTTTCACACTTAACCATCTGGCTTGGGATCCAATTACCAAATTTAAGTAAGCACGCCAATATTAGAACCATACGATTCCTACAATGCCATTCGGCCCATCGAGCCTGCACTGACTCTCCAAAAGAACATCTTACCCAACCCTTCCTCCACCCCCAACCTTATCCCTGTGACCTCCCACATTTAGCATGGCTGATCCACCTAACCTATACATCTTCGGATAAAAGGACAATTTAGTATGGCCAACCCTCCTAACCTGCACATCTTTGGATTGTGAGAGGAAACCAGAGCACCTGGAGGAAACTTGCGCAGACACAGGGCGAACGTGCAAACTCCACACAGACAGACACCCAAGGCCTTCTCCATATTTTTATTTTCTTTCCATAGTCTTATTCCATGAATCCACATTAAATGTCATTTGACACACAACCTATCCAAAGTGCTTCGTATTTGGTTTGCCTTTTCTCTTTTTGCTTGACATACCACCTGAATAGTAGACATTAGTCAAATTATATTATTGTGACGATACTATGCCTTTAAGAATTGTATTTGTCATATTTTATGTGCAGGATCTGTTGTAACAGTTTGTTATTTTATTATCAGAGCCGTTCTGCCTGTATACTGCAGAACTGTGTTGTTCCTGCAGCTACATGATTGATCTCAATTGCTATAATGTTTGTTTTAATGTGAACTAATGCAAGGTTCTGTTTTTTGTTTCCCCCTGGGATATTGCAGAGTAGGGCTTGATTAGGTTGATTGACAGGTAAGGCCATATGACTGGGTGAAGCGAGGCTTTCACAGAGAACTCAAGGC
This sequence comes from Mustelus asterias, assembly GCF_964213995.1. NCBI lineage: Eukaryota > Metazoa > Chordata > Chondrichthyes > Carcharhiniformes > Triakidae > Mustelus > Mustelus asterias. The sequence goes on from NC_135819.1 coordinate 60,872,707, forward strand.
GGTCTGTTTTTAGGATTTTTAGAGAGAGGTTGCTTTCTCTGTGTCTCTGTTTGAAGTGGAGTCTGGAATCTGCTAGGAAATAAATCACTTTCTTTTGAGATTCTACTGTTTGGGGGGTGGAGCTTTCTCTGGAGGTTGCTGCGTTGAGAATTGGAAACCAAGTATCTGGATCACTTTCCAGAGGTGTTAAAAGACCAGAAATCTAGTAGCGCATAAGCATATTTGGTTTTCTGTGCTAACAAGTTCTAAGGGATTTATGTTGGTGGGGGGGTACTGCTAAATTGGAACAATAAAGATAGCTAGCTGTTAAGAACTATACTTTGTCATGTTTAAGTATTTTAATTGATAAAAACTGTGCTAATTCTTTTTGTTATCTCCTAACTGTGTTCTTAAATCAAGTTTGTTTCAATAAAAGCTTCCTAGTGGGTCACTCGAATCATACCTGTGAAACACCTTATTCTCACCCTCGTGCCAAAATCAATGTAAAAGTTAGGATTGAGGCAAACTTCATAACGTACCTTGGAGTTTCTGATCTGGTGCTTAACGTTATTGCAAATTAGTAGAATAGTAGACAAATGGGTGGCAAGGTGGAACAGTGGGTTGGCATTGCTGCCTTACAGCGCCAGGGACCTGGGTTGATCCCAGCCTTGGGTGACTGGCTGTGTGGAGTTTGCACGTTCTCGCCGTGTCTGCATGGGTTTTCCTCCAGGTGCTCCAGTTTCCTCCAACAGTCCAAAGATGTGCAGATTACATGTATTGGCCATGGAAAATTTCCCCTTCATGTGGGGTAAATGCAAGGGGTTACAATGGGGAGCTTGGGTTAGATGCTCTGTCAGATCGTCGGTGCAGACTCGATGGGCCGAATGGCCTCCTATAATTCATTACAACACTCAATACTGTAGACCTCTATAAATGGCTCATGTTTGCTCCATTTTAATGGTGTTAGTAATACCATTTTCTTTAGTTCTTCCATTTAAATCAATTGTTGTAAAATTTGATGTTTCCATCATGCTCTTTTGTTTTCATTATACACTTACCCTTAAATTCTATTATACCATTTGCACTGTTGGTAAGATATTCTGACTCTTACCCACTCTACCATCTTCTGGTTCTTGCTTAATATTCAGTTCAATGCCATCTGTTTGAGCATTAGCTTACAGCGTTATCTGGAGCTGAGTTCCCAAAGACTGAGGTATGTTCATTTAGAGAGCTGGTGCAGATATGATGGGCCAAAAGGCCTCTTTCTGTGCCATTACAATTCTGTGAAGTTTTCGGGTCCCATCAATGAGACAGGCCAGATGGTCAATCATTAGCAGCTGCCCAGATATTGCTTGGTAGCTTATTGCCTTAGCCTCACAGAGAGATCCTTTCCTGGCCTCTCCATTTAAATAACTTGGAACTAATAAGAAGAGAGTCAGAACCATGATCTCTTCCTGAGCAGTATAGTGAATAACTCAATTGAACCTAAGATATGAGAGTACATTCCTAATATCTTTATAATCACAATTCACAACACTAGTTGTGAACTAATTATAGGCATGGTGCTTCAGAAACTGTTGTTTGCCTCTTTATAATCCAGTTGTGGTAGACTATAAGCCCTGGATATAATAGCACAGGTTTAATTAACAGCTTTCAAGCAACTTTTATTTTTAAAGACAATTACTGTTTCAATAATTTACGACTTTCTACAGCAGGTCTGCTTCATTGTAGTGACAGACTCCAGGTCATGCTATAAGCCAGCTGCCTTTGTTTTGTATGTTCAAGTTCAATAAATAGTGTGCACCTTGTTAACTTGTCCTCAGCTGATGGGAATCTGGCCTTCCCCCTTCAACCTGCTAAGTGAGAGGTGTAGTCTGGATACCTCCCTTCACATGGCTCTTTGTCAAATCCATCTCCATCTTTTCTTGGTCCTGGATCTCATATGTGGACCAAATACTACTTTTATGTACTGTCTCTGAGAGCTTTGAACCATGAAGAAAAAAATGCAACAAATCTGATTTAAATTACGAGACGAATGAAATGGCAGTCCTGACGAGAAGACTGATTACTAATGGAATGTCTGAATCGTGGTAGCCTTTAACAGGCAAATGGCATTTATTAAAATTATTGCTATGTTGGCACAGTATTTGGATAGCCATTATTTAGCTAAAATCTTACTAACTTGTTTTGACTTGTAACTAATAGCTACTATTTCCCTTGAGGCAAGAAACAAAACTGTCACATTGGAAGCTTGTCTTAACTGCAAATATGATGCGTGTCATTGTTCAGGTTTGCCTGCAGACATGGTTGCTTGTCCCGTCCTTAAGTACTTACAAAGAGTGTTTCCTAAGTCTAAAAGCTGAACTTTTATTAGTGAGGAGTCCGAAAGCACAGGCAGTACTTTGTTTATTTGACAGCACAATCAGCTGATTTGGTATACTGAAGTGTTTTGAAAAAACAGCTAAAAGAGCAAAGTGAACCAGTGGGATCTGTTTAGAACTGATATGTTTTTGTTTTAACACGATCTATCACTTCTGTGCAAAATCAGATTTTGCGCATTAATCTTTGTAACTGAACGTGGACAACTTTATTGGTTATGATGATTTTATTTGTCATTTATTAGGAATATCACTGGGTCAAATCAACAGGTAGAGCAGGCGATGACTTCACTCAGGGACACTGGATTTATTAACTACTATGGAATGCAGAGATTTGGAACAACGGCAGTTCCGACTTACCAAGTGGGAAAGTAAGTTAAACCTTCCTTTTCTGAATTAGTCTAGAAACTGTGCAGTTTAGCACACTGCTGTGAAAAACAGCCAAGGCTAATTAAGGATAGGTGCTTTATGATAAATTCTTCAGATTGCTAAGCTTATTTATCTAAAAAATGGTGGCGGGAGAAAGCATGCCAATATTTATACATTTCAGGTGATACTTTCGCAGTTCCAATTGAAAATATAAATGATTCATATTAAACACATCAAACCCATATTCTGAACCTCTAAGTGAACAAACACATTTTGACAGCTGAAGTAAATTTGAACAAAAATGATTTACATTTTTATAGTAATTCTATGTCCTTAGGGCATTTCAAAATGCTTCACAATCAATTATGTACTTTTGAAATGTAGGTTCAAGTGACAGCCAATATGTGTCCAACAAGGTCCCACAAATACAGTTAAATAGATGACTAGATAATTTATCTTCGTGGTAATGATTGAAGGTTACCCCCAACTGAATAAATAGATGGAGTCTCATCCCAAAAATGCCACCTTTGGTCATTCAGCAGTCACTTCACTGCAGTATTGAAGGAAAGGATCAGGCTAGATTGTGCTCAGGTCTCTGATGGCGTGCTTCAGCTCATGACCTTTGGACTCCGGAGGTGAGAATGCTAGCACTAAACTAAGTTTGATCTTTAATCTTAATCTGTGTGAGAAACTAAAATGTTAATGAACGAAGGTAAATGTTTCACATTTGTTTTCGTTGCAAGGTATATGATATAGCAGTGGTGTATTTTTGGATTTAGTTCATAAACCTTTCACTTGTTATCAATGAAAGAAAAATATTTAAGATGACAATCTTTAGTAGTGGTAATGCTGCTTGAAAATTGCAATCCTTTGCACAAAATTTCAGTTGCAACCTGATGTGTTATACATGTTTCAAATCACATTAGAAAACAAACCTGTCAATTTAAACAAGGATTTTTTATCAATACGTTCTCCAGTTTGCAAGCATTGTACTCTGTGCATAAGAAGCCTCCATTTTAGTTTTCAGAAATCCATTGGACTAATAATGTATTATTCATTGAGTGCTTGGGAAACAAAACTGCTCTTTGCACTACTCGGTGCTGACTGAGTGAATATTGTATTGTGTACCCTAAATTCTGAAAGCTCTCATTGATAAAGGAAAAAGTAAGTTGGGAAATAAAATTAAAAATAAAATTTGATGCTTTCTTAGTCCCATTTTCTTTTAAAGCACCATTGCCCCATATACTGTTTTCCAAGCCATCTCTCTGTTAATCCCTCTTGACTCACTTTACACACACAGTGGTTGACCCGATCACCACAAGTCAAGCCAATTGTTTATGGGACCAAGCACCTGCCAGACCAAATGAATCTATTGATTCATGATGGCCTTCCTGTTCTTCAATGGATTTGGCTGCACAGCACTTCCATTCAGCCAGCACCTAACCATCTGACTATCTGATACCTCAGACTTCCAAAAACCTTCTATTTCTGATCACAATGACAAATATTGGGTTTCACTGCACTAATGCTATCTTGCCACTCGATCTAATCCTGTTCTCCAAGTAAGCCTTGAAAGCTGCCACAGAAACAAAAACCTGACAAACATATCCTTATTATAATCTACTTCCCTATCTTGCCACAGCACCTCCGTCCATTTCTCGCTCCTCACCCTCAACCTTACTTTCATCTCCTCTTCTGCTTCCCTCCCATTCTTTCCTTGTTAAGATCAAACATGACAAACATCTTCCAGGATCAAGATACACTGTTAATCTCCTCAAGGGGGCATTTCACAAGCCACACTGCTCTTCTACTTCTCTGACCAGTCCTGGCAAAGGGTTGCCAGTTCCAGTAACACTCGGGTCTTAGACAGATAATGACAGCAGGAAAATGATGACCATCCTGGAGTTTGTGCAATTCTGCATTGTTATTGAAATGTAAATAACATTGCCCCCTAGATCCTGTCAAAGTAACAGTGAAGTTAATAGCGTTTGTACAAATGACACAGCAACCTCAGTTGAGAACATGTGCAGTGCCTCATTCCCCATTCAAAAGAATTGAGTGGCATGCACTTTCTGTGCTTGCATGACACGTACTAAATTCACCACAGGAAGGCAGAGCATGTCCATTTCAGCCCAAGTTCCTTTTTACTAACTTGATATGCATTAATTAGCGCCAGACAACATCTCTGGCACTGAAGTGCAGAGTTGCATTCCTTTAAGTTTGAACTATTGTTGAAGGTTGATATAAATTTAATTTCCTTTTCTATTTTCTCACTTGCTGTCTCTCTCAGAATCCAATTTTATCTTCCTCTTTCTATACCTGATTTAACATTGAATTCAACACTCGAATACATTTCCTTCTTCTGACGCTGCACTGCTCATTTCACAATCTACCATCTGATTGATTAATGAGATGCACAGTTGACTCCCCTGTTCATCCCTGGATGCCCAGTAGAAGGCACCACTTCCGTATTGCACTTCCAGTGCAAAATATCATCAACATTAAACAGGCAAGGGCAATTCTCACTCTAGGTGCCACTTGTTGGCAATTTTTGGGTCAGCAACTCTGAACTTTATTCCTCCGAAGATAGCGTAGGGTTCCAAGAGCTGCTGTGCCTTATAAATAGTCCAATAGTTTAAATTTCTAAGCCACTATTGTGACCTCCAAATTTGCCTAAATACTTGCGTATCCACCAACATTTAAAGTATTATTTTTTTTCTGTTATTGAATCTGGTTTCTCTAAAAGCCACATTGAAATGCTTAATTCCTTTTGTTTAATCCAGGCAGCTAAATAAAAGCTCAAATATTTTGTGGGGTCCATTGCAGTAAACTGGTTGAATTTTACTTGGATTTCTTTACAAATAGTATTAAACGTATTTATCATTCTCTTCATATCCTTATCCTGTGGACTCTCCAAGTGTCTCAACTGTGCTGATTCTGAAGAAATCAGATTGGAGGGTGATCTAATTAAAGTAAATGGATTATAATTGGTATAGAATCCATTTGGCTTCCACCAGTGACATATATGTACAAAAGCCTTTCAGTTTCCGTGTGGCCATATTAACTCCACAAGCTTACAAGGGTTCAACTTCTCTGCAACGTTTCTGTTAATTCAGGGCCTTCTGTGCTTCAACCTTTTGAGTTGGACTTCCCGTTATTAGAAAAGCACTGAGGGCAGCATCAATCATTATTATTAATCCTGCTATGCTTCAGGTGTTATTATGAGAAAGGGAGAAAATTGGTTTAAATGTTTGAATTCCGCCAAAATACATTTGCTCATTCAAATTATGATATTCTGTTTCTCTTACATTTACAATTATTTTCTGGCAGATGACGTTTTGTTGGACATGTGTTTTCATTGTCATAACTGGTTATATTGTTTAGAGCAATTCTGCATAACAAATGGAGTGAAGTTATGGACTTAATCCTAAAGCCACGACCTGGAGGTAGGAATAGTCATACATTTATGTATATCCAATATTACCAATTTTATTTTTATTGAGAAGATTGTTGTATTGGTTTGGAAATGTTTCATACCATTCGAATCTTGCCTCTAGCAGAGAGAGGTTATCTGGTGAAATGCAGAGAAGAATGGGCTAAAACCAAGGACCCTGAGGCTGCATTGAAAAAGCTTCCTGTGAAAAGGTGTGTTGAAGGACAGTTGCTGCGAGGTCTGGCAAAATATGGAATGAAGAACATTGCGTCAGCATTTGGTATGGTAAGTTTCAGCTTGTACGTCCTCGAATGGAACATGGCTGCCACTGGTTGGGCCAGTTTCTGTGCTGTATATTTTATGCAATTTTCATCCCCCACTTAATTCCTTTTGCTGTGTTTTAATAGGGTTTGATATAGATTTGATTTTTATCCAGGTTCTGAATGAATAATTGTGATCTGTTGCATTTTAATATTATTGTTGAAGGCCATTCCTCACATGCAGTAATATAACCATATGAAAAATTCAGCACTGTATACTTTAAGAGGTTACATGTATTCATTATTGATAACCTTGGACATCAATTTAAACTGAATCCAACTTAAAGCTTGAAGGAAAATTTTCTTGCCTTTTGCAATTCTTTTGTATTTCTAGCTGCTGGATGCATAGGATTTGAAAAATCCACTTGGGTTCACCATTTATTTACTTTCAGATTCCAAGGAATAATAGACTAATGTACATTCACAGTTATCAGAGCTATGTGTGGAACAAAATAGTGAGCAAAAGGATTGAAGAATATGGACTTAAGGCCGCGTCGGGAGATTTGGTGCTGAAAGGAGGTAAATGGACTTCAACTTTTGTATTGCAGCTGTACTACAACCCATCAAATTCAGATCTATATCTGTATAATATACACAATCAGAAACCCAAGTCATGCTGCTCACTGTAACTCGCACTGCAAGGTTAATGGTGCTTTGTGTGCAAATGATCTTGATGGCATACACAAAATTCCACTAGCTATAATTGTTATAAGATCCACAGTATCAAATTTTTTATTGCCTGAGGACAAGCTGAATTATGTTGGTGTGGGATTTAAGTTCTATTTAGACCAGACTAACGGTGTGAAATTACCTACCTGAACTAGTCTTGCATCTTTTGCTCTAGTGGGCTCCGGAGTAATATTGTTCATCTATTTCCTGAATAATGTCGTGACATTTTTGCATTTGTGGGAACAAGGCATAAAACTATAAGTAAAAATTGTTTGGTGCTTGAGTTAATTTACAGAATTATCTAAGTCCTGCTTAGAATCAAGAATCAATGTTTAATATATGACAGATAAAAGCTGCCTGTTTTGTTGATTTTCAGCAACAGCAGTTCCAATTGAGGAATCGGATGTAGAGAAACATACTATACATGATGTTGTGATGCCTTTGCCTGGATTTGATGTTCTCTATCCAAAGCATAAAAGTAAGTTATTAGGCAGTGTTTTATTCAGTGATTATCTGTATCTCATGCCAAACATGTTGAGATGAGAGAAGGGGTTGTATTTGGGGCAAACCCAGTAATGCAATGTATTGATGGACGCGAGTACAGAATGTAGTTTCGTTACATTCAAAGTTTCTAGTGTTGAGTGAAACACTGAGGGGAATTGTTCCCCAAAGAATTAAGTCATGACCATTCTCAAATTTGTGGCAAAGCTATAATTCTTTTGAGAAATTAACTACAAAACCATGACATAACCCTTCCATACAGTATTTCCCCCCACACTGGTTTTTGTATGTGTATGCAGAATTAATTGTACGTATAAGCACAGAACAGATGTGTCAAGACAGTAGATTCTGTTAATGTTGAAAATGTTGTGACAATTGAATGCATGCTCTAGTTGTGATTAAGAGCAACTGATACTAACCACTCCCTAATTAGCATCAGTTGCTCTTAATCGCAACTAAAGCATCCGTTCAATTGTCTCAACATTAACAGAGTCTACTTTCTTGATACGTCTGTTCTCTTGTGCTATACGTACAATTAACTCTGCATTCAATTGTGCTTGAGATCTACCCACACTCAAGTCACTACTGTAATTCTTTGGCTCAAATTTCTGCGGGATAATGGCTACCCTAATCCAATCATTTAGTGCTGTATATCACACAAACTCATGATCTGGCCAAAGGCCATTACTTCTGGCCCTGAAAGGGACCCAGCCTACCTTGGATTGGCCTGAAAGGGCAAGGTATCACAAAAATATAAGCAACAGGTGAAGCCAGCTATTTCACACTGCTACTATGCCGTAGCGACATGAGTAGTATTCGCCATAAACAGGATGCTGCCTTCAAGCCAAGAAGACATTCTGCCTATTACACAAATGAGTAATGAGGTATATGAATTTCAGTGTCAGTGTGATGTAGTTGTGTAGGCAATATGTTCCAAAGATTGGCGGATCATATCAGGCAGCATATCCCAGTCACCCTTCGCAACGGCAAGGTACAGACCATACCCAACCAGCCTGTGCTTGCAAAACATGGGTTAGGACTTTCTGCTCCTGTTCATGTTGGGCAAGTTTGGCAGCAAGAGCAGAACATATTGTGAAAAGGCCTCAGTCACTTTTCTCATTGACGTAAATGTAGGACACGATTGACCCACCCTCCCATCAATGGCGGGCTGCATTTCCTGCTGTTCAATGTCAGGAACCTCATTGAAATACATTAGCATATCATTATCGGGTCCATACGCTGGAACTATACCTGCACTGTCATATAATGTGTCCATAGTACCGTGATGTCAGAACGACGCCATGTATGACCGGTTTCAAAAGGTGTGTGACTGGAGAGCAGAACTTCAAGGGGAGCTTGGAGTGAGTGCATTCTAGTTGCCACAACACTCCAGAGCAGTTCCATGTCTTCAGGGGTGAGTGGGAGGGAGAAAGCGGTAGGTGATTCGGGATGGGGGGGTGGGTGCAGGCAAGGTGAGTGGGGTGGGGGAAGCAGGGAGTAATCGGGGTGGGAGAGCAGGGGGTGAGGGGGGGAGCAAGGAAGGTGAACATGGGTGCAGAATGTTTTTCTGTGTCTGGCTGCCATGATCTCCCAGCGAACTCCAAAATGTGTTTACAGGAGCAGCTTTCAAATATGACGCCCAGATTTTCAAGTGCTGAAGTGATAGCAGGATGGGCAAATCGGAGGCTGCCAGCGGTACAGCATGCAACCAATGCCTGCCAATTTTTTTCCCGAAGTGCTGCACAATAATGGCGCACAAAGCCTTCATTCCCTCAAAGGGCTCAATGTCGTTTTTCCCGCCTGCCTTTGGGCTTTGCCAATATTGGAGACGATCCACCCATCGTGTCCAACATGAGATGTGATTGAGTGATTGAACAATATTTGCTAAATAATCTTCAGTGTACTAAGAATTATGCTGACAGCAAATTTCAGATTTCAGTTGGGCTCAGTTTGGTACTGGAACCTACATATATTAATACACAGGGCCCTGTTCTTTGCAGACAGAATGTGTGCACAAATTGTGCCTTTTTCAGTTAAACAAAATAAATGACAGCCATTTGCTGATTCATTCCTCAGGACAATGCCTTGTCCAGTCAGGTTTAAATTTACCTGGTTTAAATTTTGAACAATGCTTGGCAGTTAGCTGTCAGTCACCATCAACTGGTGTATTCTCCATGTCAATGTCTCTATCATTAGAGTCCACTTGCCAACCAATCAGCTTTCTCTTCTCATACAGTATAAATTGTTGTTTTCCCCTTCTGTTGGCATTCTTGCTAAGTGTTTGATTAGTACTAATTGGGCGGCTCGGTAGCACAGTGGTTAGCACTGCTGCTTCACAGCTCCAGGGACCTGAGTTCGATTCCCGGCTTGGCTCACTGTCTGTGTGGAGTTTGCACATTCTCCTCATGTCTGCGTGGGTTTCCTCCGGGTGCTCCGGTTTCCTCCCACAGTCCAAAGATGTGCGGGTTAGGTTGATTGGCCATGCTAAAATTGCCCCTTAGTGTCCTGAGATGCGTAGGTCAGAGGGATTACTGGGTAAAATATGTAGGGATATGGGGGTAGGGCCTGGGTGGGATTGTGGTCGGTGCAGACTCGATGGGCCGAATGGCCTCTTTCTGTACTGTAGGGTGTCTATGATTCTTTCTATGATTCTAAAAGCTTTGACATGTCTCTCTTTTTCAGCAATAGTCAAGTTTATACTACTAAATGACTATAATTTCATGCCTTATACTAGAAGTGAAAAATTGAACATGACAGTGCACAAAATACTGGCCGGAATTCTACAATGTCATACTACCCGTCACCACTACCAGCAAGAAAGGAGAATTTGGCGCTCAGCCAAATCTCCATTCACAGCAGCGGGACCGAAGAATCCCAGCCGCGGGTGAGGTCGGAGATTTGCAGCCAGTGTTTTACATTGACACAGTAGATTTCAAATTAATTTTATAAATATGCCCCAGTACAAAGAAAAATCTACACAAAGCCTTTTGTTCTTTGCCTTTAAGGATCCCACTGTTTTATGATGATTTATATTTTCAGAATTTGTTTTGTCCTGCCATTGTTCTGTAAAATAATTACTGGTGTTTATGAAATATGGGACATTTGTTTAGAGAAATGGTACATTTCAAATAGTTGATTGTGTTTCTGTATTTTAAGTTGGCAAGGCCTATGAAGAAATGATGGCTGCAGATGGCTTGGATATAAATAATATGAAACACAAAATTCGAGATTATTCCTTATCAGGAGCATACAGGAAGATAATTATTTGCCCTGAGAACGTCACCTGGTGAGTATGAAAATCTTGAATAGGTTTTATTTTAAAAAAACTAACGCTGAATTTGGACTAGTTATCTTTGTGTTTATTTGTTATGTTTGAGGTGAACAATGTTGATATTCCTTCCTATCCTAAATAAGTCACTTGTGCATTTTGACTTTGTACATTTTTGTACATGCAACCAGATCTCTTGCGGCTTTGCTCTTGGTAAATCAGAAGAGGGTGATGGGAGTAAATAATTATAGGAAGCCACCGTGACACCTATAGGAAACATCAGTTACATTTACATCTGCACCTGAATGTTCCCCATAATTCAAGTTACTGGAGTACCTTGGCAGGAGAGGAAGATTCAATTTGAGGCTCTCCCTGAAGTAGGAATAGTTATGTTTTCATATAAATACATTTTAAACACTTGCAAAAGCCTAGGCATTGAATTTGCACTGCACAAGAATCTATTATCTTTTCTGAATTCTGGTATCAGTTTTTCAGCGGTCATCATTTTTATAGTTTCCTTTATGGACCACAGAGTTGTACCTATAATTATTATTTTACTTATTGCTGGTGAGTCCTAGTGCTTTCTACCACACTTGTCTCTCTGTGCTCATCACTCAATATCATTTTGTTTTCTCCCAATGACATCTCTTTCACTGTTTTTATGGACTGCACACTTAACTGGTTTAGCTGCCATTCTACAACATCAGCTCCTAGTCATGCAAGCACTATTTCAGCAGATAAGGGAAGCTGTACTGTTTGCTAGTTGAATCTGAGAGCCACACTTCATAAACAAGAGAGTCACAGGTTTGTCACTCATAGCCTAAGCGGAGTTTATGCTAGAAACTGCAACTGTGTGCAAGTCACGTAGAGATGCTTTTTTTCCCCCAAGTTTGAATTGATCTCTACTTTCTGATTGGTAATGCAGAGGGATATTTGAAGTGCACATCCACTTGGTTATTCATGAGCTTTTGTAAGTAGTGTTGAAGGGTGCAAAGTCGAGCATCGTCCTCAACCCATTATTGCTGTCTCTCACTGAAGAGTTTACATATTTGCAAATACATTTGGAGAACATCAGTTCTTCGGAAGAAAGCTGGACAAGTTCCTGAAAGGAAAGGAAGTTTTCAATTAGAAAGCAATCTGTAAACTGGCTAGGATTAGAAGAATGTATGGGGTACCACAGTCTGCTGTTTGCTTAATTGCCATAGGAAATTGAAGAAAAATTTACCAGCATTTTTCCTAATTTTAAAAAAGACTTGCATTTATATATTGCTTTCTACGGCCACCAATTGTCTCAAACAGCTTTAAAACAATAAATGATTCCTTTAGTGTAGTCATTGTTGCAATGTAGCAAGTATGGCAGTCAATTTGCGTACTGCAAGCTCCCGTAAACAGCAGTGCAATAATGACCAAATTTTGTTTAATGTTGATTGAGGAATAAATATTGGCCTGGACACTGAGGATAACTCCTCTTGGTTAGTATCCCCACCTGTCACATGGGAGACCAGAGTTCAATTTGCCGGTGGGGAGCTTCAAAGGCATGCTGGTATGGTGTCCAAAAAAACCCACCTTTGCTCATCTTCAAAATATTGCCTGGGATCTTTTGTATCTACTTGAGCAGGTAAACGGGGCCTTAATTTAATGTTTCATCTGAAAGCTGGCACCTCTGACAGTGTGGTACCCCCAAGTACTGCACTGGAGTGTGAAGTGTCACCCTTGAACCTCAGTGCTCAACTCCTGGAGTGGGACTTGAATCTGAAACCTTCTGTCTTGGATGTAAGATCGCGACTGACTGATGCAAAAGTTGGCTTCAGGTTTTCTCTTGTTCTCATCTCTCCTCTCCCAGTTGTTTGTATGATGAGGACGGGAGAAAGGCTGCATTATGTCTGAATGTAGTGGACCTTGTGGATCAAATGTTCTTTTCCCAGGTTTTTGTTAATTGTTCATATAAACTCAATAAACAATATGATTTATGTTGCTAACTTCATTTTCCTTCAGATTACTGATATTTTTTGTTGGGAATCTCAAATTCACAGGGAGATTCTAGTGTATGATGATAACAAAATTCCATTGGTTCACACTGATGTGGAAAAGCTGGAAGGAACACCTTTGCCTGAATCCTGTAAAGGTAGGGAAAACATGGGAATGAACCTTGATGTTGAATTGATACGATATTGACGAACTTGCAACTCATTTTCTAACATGCAAAGCCTTGTTATTTTTGGCCGGGTTTTGCTCCTCTGTGCTGAAGGGATTTCCTTTTCCTTGGGTCAAGGTTTTATGGTCACCATTGATGAATTGTGGCCATTCCTCATGTTGGGTGTTTCCGCTCCAGCACTGAAAAGGCCCTCATCAAAGTCACAAATGAGAATTTTCTGTAAACCATCATTCCTCATCCTTTCACCTGCCTGTAACTTTTGACATAGTTGACCTCACCATCCTGCTTCAGCACTTCTCTTTGTCCATAAGACCATAATATATCAGAGCAGAATTAGGCCATTCGGCCCATCGAGTCTGCTCCGCCATTCAATCATGGCTGATATGATTCTCATCCCCATTCTCCTGCCTTCTCTTCGTAACCCTTGATCCCCTTATTGATCAAGAACCTATCTATCTCTGTCTTAAAGACACTCAATGACCTGGCCTCCACAGCCCTCTGTGGCAATGAGTTCCACAGATTCACCACCCTCTGGCTGAAGAAATTCCTCCTCTCAGTTTTAAAGGAGTGTCCTTTCACTCTGAGGTTGTGCCCTCGAGTTCTAGTTTCTCTCACTAGTGGAAACATACTCTCCACATCCACTCTATCTGGGCCTCTCATTATTCTGTAAGTTTCAATTAGATCCCCCCATATCCTTCTAAACTCCATCAAGTGTAGACCCAGACTCCTCAACCGCTCCTCATATGACAAACCATTAATTCCTGGGATCATTCTTGTGAACCTCCTCTGGACCCTCTCCAAGGCCAGCACATCCTTTCTTGGGTATGGGGCCCAAAACTGCTCACACTATTCCAAATGGGGTCTGACCAGAGCCTTATACAACCTCAGCAGTACATCCCTGCTCTTGTATTTTAGCCCTCTAGAAATGAATGCTAACATTGAATTTGCCGCCTTAACTGCCAACTGAACCTGCATGTTAACCTTAAGAGAGTCCTGAACCAGGATTCCCAAGTCCCTTTCTGCCTCAGACTTCCGAAGCTTTTCCCCATTTAGAAAATAGTCTACACCTCTATTCTTCCTACCCAAGTGTATAACTTCACACTTTCCCCACATTGTCGTCTAGCTGTGTGGAGCTGTCCTCTCCTAGTTTCAGTTTTGTTCAACCGAGTTGTAACCAAGGCATCATCTGCAATGTTTTCGCTTCCTACACTTTATCTCTGGAGTCTCTGAGGATTTATCCTTGACCTCGTCTGTTTCTCTCGTACTGTGAAAATACATGCTGTCTCTCAGTGACATCATCTGAAAACATGACATCAGGTTCCACACGTTCTACCTTACCCACAGTTCTTTCAGTTCTCCATTGCCTCTTGTCATACTGTTTGTCTAACATCTAGTATTTGAAGATTAGAAATTTCTTCCAATTTAGCATTGGGAAAACTCACTGCCTTTGGTACCTACCACAAACATCCTTCCCTAGTCACCTGTCTGCATTGCTCTACTGTTGCCTCAGTGAGACTGTTGTCATTGCCTAATACTGATTCAGAATGTTCACAGCTACAGTGTCCTTTTTGATGCTGAGCGGGGCTTCCAACCCCATATTCTTTTCATCACCTATTTCCCTTCTGTAACTTATCTTTGTTCCTGTGTCAGATCATCTGGTGTTGAAACCCTCATCCATATCTTTTGATCGTTTTAGATTCAACTATTCCAGTTCTCTTGGCCAGTCTGTTAATTTACACCTTCCATAAACCTGAGCTAATCCAGTACACTACTGCTCACTTCCAAGTTCACATCAAATCCCTGTAACCCAATGCCTCTGGGCTTGCAGGCCTCCATTGATTCCAGTCTGGCAATGTTTCAACTGTAGAAAAAAAACTCATCCTTGTTTTCAAAATCTTCCGAGACCTTGCCCCTAATATCTCTGCAACCTTCTCAAGTCCTACAACCCTCCAACATCTCAGTGCTCCTCCAGTTGTGACCTCTTGCACATCTAGATTTTCATTGTTCCATCATTCTGGCTGTCTTCAGTTACCTAGGCACCAACTTTGGAATTCTCTCTTTAAGCATTACTCCCTCTCTACTTCTCTCTCCTCACTTTAAGATGTTTCTTAAAAGCTGTCTTGGATCAAAATTTTGGTCATCTTTCGTAATATCTCCTTGTATTGCTTGGTGTTAAATTTTGTTTGATAATGTTCCTGTGAAGTGTCTTGGCAAGCTTTATTCGGTTAATGGTTCTGTACAAACACATTGTTGTTGCTGTGCAGTCAATATGTTTAAAGTATTGGAACGCTGTTTCTCTAACATTCCAATGTCTGCAAAATGGTAAACATTTTGGACAAAAACTTTCTCCTGATACTTAATGTTAATGAATGACAGGCAGAAAACACAATTGTTACAAAATTAAAATGTGGTTCTGATACTCTGCAAGTATATTTAAAGTCTCTACTGCATTGGGACCACCTGTACATTTACATTTTTCTTAAGGTTGGTGAAAATATCTTGTTGGCTCTGCTGGCCTGCCCCTTAATTTCAGCCCATTAACTGTAGTTTCCTTCATATTTCCTTAGAATATGCAGGGAAATAAATAATTTTGTCTGGGTTATGTCTTAGAAAAAGCTCTCTGAAAATGACTTTCTATGGAAGGCAGCGTGGTAGCATTGCTGACTCGGCGCCAGGGATCGGGTTCAATTCCAACCTTGGGTGACTTTCTGTGTGGAGTTTGCACATTCTCCCTATGCCTGCGTGGGTTTCCTCTGGGTGTTCCGGTTTCCTCCCACAGTCCAAAGATGTGCGGGTTAGGTGAATTGGCTATGCTAAGTTGCCCCTTGGTGTCCAAAGATGTGTAGGATAGGGAGATTATGAGATAAATGTGTGGGGTTACAGGGCAGAGAGTGGGTATGCATATCGGAGAGTGGGTGCAGATTCAATGGGCCAATTGCCTCCTTCTGCACTGTAGGCATTCTATGATATTGTAAATGTTTTATAAATACCAGCTTTCTCTTGCAAAATACAATAAAGGGTTTGGTGGTTCTATAAACATTTTCAATAGTCACAAGTTCAGCTGATAAATGTCTGATTTTTTTGAATTAATTTTGTAGTTATTTATTATTACAGATGGTAAATATAAAGCCCTGAAAATGGATTTCTCACTTCCTCCCTCCACTTACGCTACTATGGCTATTCGAGAGGTGCTGAAGATGGACACGAGCATCAAAAATCAAACTCAGCTGAACACAGTCTGGCTGCGGTAACCTGATAAATGTTCCGAGGATCTTTAGAGAAATGGAATGTGCTTTGTTTCAAATGAATCAGTATTGTTTTGTAACAGTTACCGAAATGTTCAAACAAAATGCTACTTTTATTTTCATTCACATCAGCAAAATAATTTTAAAATTAAGTTTTAACGTTGGAGGGTTGATTTTATTTTTCAGAAGTTTGTAAAACTTGATTTAAAGAGCGCTATGACAACATTGATCAATAAACATATCTTTGGTATTCTACACACACCTTGCTTTTTCTTGCATTTCATTTTGGTCTTTTTTGCAGTGGTAATATTTTCAGTAGCAGCACAAAAGTTAGCAGTTTTGAACATGGGAAAAGAAAAAGAGCTTCAAGTCACCTTAAGTTTGGAATTTAAACTACTAAAAGCAAATCTGAAAAAAGAGAAAACAATTTTGGAATATTCCACTAGTTTACCAGCTAATCTCATCCAACAGTTTTCTACAGCTGCCCACTGAGTTTTTGTGTAAGAGTGACCCAAAAGCTTCTAACATGCTCACGAGACAATTCAGAATCATCTGCTATTAGTGCAGCCTCTCTCATCTCAGAAACTTTACGGTCTTCCAGGTGAGACCTTATTCTGAAAGGGACAATATTTTTAAATTCCTGCACTATCATTACCTTTTTAGGGCTTTCAAAATCTTGTTCAATCTTCATAGATCTATACCACCTATCAAATATCATCTAATTTTCTCTAAATTCGACAAAAATCTGCCTTCTGGAGGGTCTATGTACACAAATTTCAAAAGGTGGCAGGATAAGTTGAGTAGATTGTTTAAAAGGCACAAGGGCTCCTTGGTTATGTTAGACTCTCCATAGAAACTGACAACTTGAGATGAATTTACCAGTGGCCAGCTCAAAGGATTGCAGTTTCATATTTTAAGACTTTTACTGTAACAAATGCACTAAAATCAACATAGACTAAACCTTACATAGTAGGCAACTAATATATTAAACCACAGAAAAGGTATACCCTACGAACCTAACACAACGGAAAACCCCACCATTGTGATACATCACCCTGCAATCTCAGCAGAAATGCAGTCCTGTGTTTAAGGTGTCAAGCTCCTCCCATCTTTAAGAGAATCTCTTTTCCCTATCTCACCAAGTGAATCTTCCAGTTCACTTTTAATCAAAATCCCCTTCATGCACCCTTTCAGCATTGTCGAATTGACTTCTGGTAGCTGGGTACTCTCTGATAATTCCACGGTCTTCAACTCTTCACAAGCCTCGTTTCTTTGAACCATGAATCAGACCTCACCAGCAGTCTGATTGTTAGTTAATCTTTTTTTCTGTCAGCACTTGTGTGTCTTTTCCTCCAAATCTCTTGTTCTGATTGAACAGAAGTGGGTCATTTGGCCCATCAAGTCTTCTCCGCTATTCAATGAGATTATGACTGATAAGATAATCCTCAACTTCACTTTCCCACTTTATCCCCATAACCCTGACTCACTGATTAAAAATCTCTCCTATTTCAATGTGAATATAACAACCCAGCCTCTACAGTCTTCTGTGGAAATTTGGCATGTCAGCTACGACTCTCACCAACTTTTACGGATGCGCCATAGAAAGCATTCTTTCTGGTTGCATCACAGCTTGGTATGGCTCCTACACTGCCCAAGACCGCAAGAAACTACAAAAGTCATGAATGTAGCCCAATCCATCATGCAAACCAGCCTCCCATCCATTGACTGTGTCTAAACTTCCCGTTGCCTCAGCAAAGTAGCCAGCATAATTAAGGACTCCATGCACCCGGGACATTCTCTCTTCAACCTTCTTCCGTCGTGAAAAAGATACAAAGGTCTGAGGTCACGTACCAACCGACTCAAGAACAGCTTCTTCCCTGCTGCCATCAGACTTTTGAATGGACCTACCTCGCATTAAGTTGATCTTTCTCCACACCCCGGCTATGACTGTAACACTACTTTCTGCACTCTCTCGTTTCCTTCTCTATGAATAGTATGCTTTGTCTGTATAGCGCACAAGAAACAATACTTTTCACTGTGTATACTAATACAAGTGACAGTAATGAATCAAATAAAATAATTCCACAGATTCACTACCCTCTGAGAAAAGAAATTCATTATCATTTCTGATTTAAATGGGCAACCCCTTACTCTGAGATTATGCCCTCCATGTCTGGGTAGCAGCACCACCAATCAGCTCCTCCTTTGTGTTAGGGTGTTGCAACTTGCACTTTACTTTGAATAAGTATATTCACCTACAATAGACAAGCTCCAGCCGTACACATTATAAGATGTGCAGGTCTAGATGGATTGGCCATGCTAAATTGCCCCTTCGTGTCAGAGAAATTAGCAGGGTAAATACGTGAAGTTATGGGGGTAGAGCCTGGGTGGGATTGTTGTTGGTGCAGGCTCGATGGGTCAAATGGCGGCCTCCTGCACTGTAGGATTCTATGATTCAATAAAAAATGACAACAGTGAGATTAGGAGAAATAGATTTATACATTCAGTAGTAAACTTAAGGCTCCAGTTCACCATTCCTGAATGCAGTAAATGTGCAAAACATGTAACGCATATCTGCTTCTCAACAGATTATTTACAAATCGGTTACTGCTGGAGGTAAAACCCCGATTCATTTCCTTTGTGCACGGTGCTAAAATTTTTCTTCGGTGCAAAGAGTTCTTTATGGTGGAATTATAAAAGAAAATAATGTTCTTGAGGCAGCAATTTGTGAAATTGAATTATGCAAACAGGCAAAAAGGAAGACAAAAAAAATTAACAGCTTGGTGCATTAAATCTGTCCATTCAACCATGTTACAACTGAACAATGCAACCTTCAATGTTTCCCACCCACCAACAGCCATGCAGTCAATCTTTTGGCAGAGCCAAAATAGCAGATTTTGTTTTAAGTAGTTCAGTAAAACTTTCAGCCAATTCATAGAATAGTGCCGAAGAGGCCATTCGGCCCATCAAGTCTGCACCGACTCCCTGATAGAGTACCTTACCCAGGCCTTCTCCCCCACCTTACACCTGTAACCTTATACATTTACCATGGCTAATCCATCTAATCTACATAAGTGACAATAATAAATTAAAATCAAATGCTTCTTAAATGTTGTGAGGGTTCCTGTTCCTACCACCCTTTCAGGCAGTGAGTTCCAGATTCCTACCACTCTCAAATCCCCTCTAAACCTCCTGCTCCTGCCCTTAAATCTATGCGTCCCTGGTTATTGACCCCCTCTACTAAGGTATATAACTTAACGTGCTACTATTTTTTGTACTTGGTGATATTAGGCTTCTCCACGAATTTATCCAGTTTCTTTTTGAATGTTTGCAGTAAACCTACATCAATTACACAATCTGGCAACGTATTTTGATGGTCAATGAGCCTATGGGATAAGAAACTTCCTGACATCTAACCTAATCCCGTGCATTTGTAATTTAAATGCATGTTCCTGCATTCTCCCTAATATATATATATATAATTTGAATAATCTGTCCAAATGTACACATCAAGTGCCTTTATTTCAATTAATAATTGTGCCTCCAAATTCTATTTTTTTCCAGAGTAAAAGGTCCCAGATCAATAAGCCTGTTGTGATAATTAAGAGTCGTTAAACTAAGTATTAATCTAGTGACCCTCCTGAATTTTTCCAGGGCCTCAATTTCCCACTACATAAAGGTACTTCGTTATTCTCAATGACGCATAACCAAGGTTTGTAAGATCATTGTTGTCTGGAAAATACTTGAAGGTTAAAGAGCTTGCACCAAGAGGATTCAATGGGAAGCACCAAAGCAGTCTATCCTAAGAATGTGAAGTTGATGGAAGACCCTGTGGTTCAGGCCTCGTGACAGGAGTGGTGCGGTTCAGGCCTCGGGACAGGAGAGATGCGATTCAGGCCTCGGGAAAGGCAAGGTGTGGTTTAGTTCTCTGAAAAGGAGTGGTGCAGTTCGGGCCTTGGGAAAGGAGTTGGGGATTTCTGGCCCCAGGAAAGGCAGGAAGTTGGATTGAAGTGGAGAAAAAAACTGGAAATACTTGAAATCTAAAGTGACAACATAAAATTGATAGAAAAAGGAATAAGCTGCCAACACTAGGGGTTCAGGCCTTCTCTCTCTGCCTGGCTAAAGATTCAAATTCAGTTGTTCTTGGAATTTTACAAAGAAGTTTCTCTTCCATTTAAAATAATTTTATGCATGTTTGTATCATTGGTGATTCAGTGGTGGAGGAAATGAGTGTTTAAGGTATAGGATGGGGTGCCAGTCAAGTAATGAAATCATAGAATCATAGAAACCCTACAGTGCAGGAAGAGGCCATTCGGCCCATCGAGTCTGCACTGACCACAATCCCACCCAGGCCCTACCCCTACATATTTTTACCCGCTAATCCCTCTAACCTACACATCTCAGGACACTTAAGGGGCAATTTTAGCATAGCCAATCAACCTAACCTGCACATCTTTGGACTGTGGGAGGAAACCCACGCAGACACGAGGAGAATGTGCAAACTCCACACAGACAGTGACCCAAGCATCGAACCCAGGTCCCTGGAACTGTGAAGCAACAGTGCTAACCACTGTGCTACCATGCCGCCCAAGTAGTCTTGGATGGTCTTGAGCCTCATGAGTGATGTTGGATCATCCTGTCATGAGAGTATTTAATCACACGCCTGACCTTTGTCTTGTATATGGTGGAGAAGCTTTGTGGAATCAAGAGGTGAGTTACCAGAAAATTCCCAGCCTCTGACCTGCTCTTGTAGCCAAACTTTTTATGTGATTGATCCAGTTAAGTTTCTTGTCAGTGGTAATCACCAGGAAGTTGGGGGTGGGTGTTTTTGCAATGGTAATGACTTGAATATCAAGTGGTGATCATAGAATCATACAGCATAGAAGAGGCCCATCGAGTCTGCACCAACACATTAGAAACTCCCACCTAATCCCATCTGCCAGCACTTGGCCCATAGCCCTAAATGTTATGATGTGCCAAATGCTCATCCAGATACATTTTAAAGGATGTGAGGCAACCCACCTCCACCACTCACCTCAGCAGCACATTCCAGATCGTCACCACCTTCTGGAAAAAAAAGTATTTTCTCACATCCCCCCTAAACCTCCTGTCCCTCACCTTGAACCTATGTCTCCACATGACTGGCCCTTGAACTAAGGGGAATCGTTGCTTCTTATCTACTCTGTCCATGTCTCTCATAATCTTGTACAGCTCGATCAGCTCGTCCCTCAGTCTTCTCTGCTCCAACGAAAACAACTCAAGCCTATCCAACCTCTGTTCATAACTTAAATGTTCCATCCCAGACAGCATCGTGGTGAATCTCCTCTACAACCCCTCTAATGCAATCACATCCTTTCAATAATGTTGCGACCAGAACTGCACACAATACTCTCGCTGTGGCCTCTCCAAAGTTCTATATAACTCCAACATGACTTCCCTGCTTTTGTAATCTATGTCTTGATTGGTAAAGGCAAATGCCCCATATACCTTTTTGACCCTACTAACATGCCCTTCCGTTTTGAGAGATCTGTGGACAAACATGCCAATGTCCCTTTGTTCCACAGAACTTCCTAGTATCCCACCATTCATTGAATACTTTCTTGTCAAATTACTCCTTCCAAAGTCATACTTTTCAGGGTTAAATTCCATCTGCCACTTATCTGCCCATTTGACCTTTCCATCCATATTGTCTTGTAGCCCAAGACACTCTGCCTCATTGTTAATCACCCATGCAATCTTTGTGTCATCTGCAAATTTAATAATCCTATTCCCCCACATAGTCATCAATGTCATTTATATAATACGAATAATAGAGGGCCAACTGGACACTGGCTTCCAGTCACTAAAGCAGCCTTCTGACATCACCCTCTGTGATGATCATTGCCTGGCACTTGTGTTGGATGAATGTTATTTGAACTTGTCAGCTCAAGCTTAAATATTGCCCAGATGTGGCAAGCAGACAGACTATTTTGTTATCTGAGGAATTATGAATGGTACTGAACACTGCAATCATCAGCGAACATCCCCACTTCTTACCTTATGATGGAGGAAGATCATATGTGAAACAACTGAAGATGACTAAGCTTAGGGAGCTAAGGAATTGCTGCTGCAATATTCTGGTGCTGAGATGATTGGCCTGCAAAAAACACAACCATGGTCCTTTTAATCTAGGTATGACTCCACCTAGTGGAGAGTTTTCTCTCCAATTCCAAACTCAATTTACTGGAGCTCTTTGATGCCAACATTTCATCAAATGTTGCCTTGATGCCAAGGGTAGTCACTTTCACCTCACTTGCAGAATTCAGCTCCATATTTGGCCCAAGGCTGTGTCTGGAGAAAAGTAGCCCGAGTGCAATCCAAAATAGGTTCTGGGAGCAGATTATTAGTAAATGCTGCTTAGTAGCATTGTTGACAACACCTTCCATCCATTTGCTGATGATTGAGAGTAGACTGATGGGATGGTTGTTTACCAGATTAGATTTGTCTCACTTTTTATGGACAGGATGCACGTGGCCAATTTTCAACATTCTTGGGTAGATGGCAGTATTTTAGCTGTACAGGAACTGCTTGGCTAGAAGTGTGGCTAGTTCCAGAGTACAAGTCTTCAGCACGACAGCTAGAATGTTGTCAGGGTGCATGGCCTTTGCTGCATTCAATGCTCTCAGCTGTTTCTTAAAATCAAGTGGAATGGATTGAATTGGCTGAAGACTGGCTTCTGTGGTGGTGGGGACTTAAGGAGAAAGCTGAGATGGTTCATCCGCGTGGCACTTCTGGCTGAAGATGGTTGAAACCCCTTCTACCTTGATTTTTACTGGGCTCCCCATCATTGAGAAAGGGTATGTCATAGACCCTCCTCCACCTATTAGTCTTTTCCTCTCTACAACCTTTCATGACTGGATGTGGCAGACTGCAGAACTTTGATCAGATGAATTGGTTCTGAGATCGCTTAGTGCTGTCTAAAGCATGCATATTAGTCATGTGTTGTACAATATTCCTGGCATGCATTTCTACAATCTTCATTGAACAAGAATTGGTTATGTACCTGGCCTGATAGTAATGGTAGAATGAGGGAATATGTGTGCCATGGAATTAGATTGTGCTGGAATACAATTCTGCAATTGCTGATAGCGCATAGATCCTCACAAATTCCCAGTTTTGCTAGATGTATTCTGATACTATTGCATTTAGCAGTGGTTATGCCACACAATGAAGTGTGTGCTCAGTGTGAAGACAGGGCTTTGTCTCCACTGAAGATCTGTGCAATTGACATCCATATCAATATTCTTTTGGACAGTTGCATCTGCAAAAGGTAGTTCGATGAGGATAAGGTCACTGGGCTATCCCTCTGTGTTCGTTCTCAGCACCTGCTGCAGGATACTGAAGTCCCCCATGAATCTCTGCCCTTGCTTCAGTCAGTTCCTCTCCCAAGTACCACATGAAGGAGGAGAGATGTAACAAGCCAAGCGGATAATGGGGATCCTGTAGATGCAATATATCTGGACCTCAGGAAGGTGTTTGATAAGGTGCCGCACACAGAAAATTGATACATGGGGTTAGGAGTAATTTATTAGCTTGGATAGAAGACTGGCTAACTGACAGAAGGTGAGTCAGGATAAACAGATCTTTTTCTGGTTGGCAAGATATAACCAGTGGGGCTCCACAGGGTTCGGTCCTTGGGGGCCCCAATCATTTACAATCTATATTAATGAGTATACAGGGATAAAAGGTACTACAGCCATATTTGCAGATGACACTAAGTTGCAATAAGGAAATAAGAAATTTACAAATGAGCCAAAATGTGTCAGCTGGAGTTTAGTGTATAAACTGGGTGTCCTCATGCATGATTTGCAAAAACTGGTATGCAGGTACAGCAGGTAAGAAGGAAAGCAAATGGAATTTTGGGATTTATAGCTAAAGGAATAGAGTATAAAAGTAAGGATGTGTTGCTGCAACTATAGAAGGCATTGGTGAGATCGCACATGGTGTACTGTGTACAGTTTTGGTCCCCTTGTATGAGAAAGAATGTAATGACATTACAGGCATTTCAAAAGGAAGTAATGGCATTAGAGGCAGTTCAAAGGAGGTTCATTAGATTGATTCCAGAGATGAGGGGTTTGTCTTATAAAGAAGGATTGAGCAATTTAGGCGAATACTCGCTAGAGTTTAGAAGAATGAGAGGAGATCTAATTGAGGCATACAGACAATAAAAGATATCAACAAAGTAGAGATAGTGCAGATGTTTCCTCTTGTGGCGCAATCTAGAACAACATGTCATAGTTTTAGGATGAAGGGTAGCAAATTTAGAATAGATGAGGAGAAACTACTCTCAAAGGGTCGTGAATCTGTGGAACTCACTACCCCACAGTGCAGTGGATGTCAGGTCATTGAGTAAATTTGAGGAGAAAGACAGATTTTTAATTAATATTGGGTTGAAGATTTATGGAGAACAGGCAGGAAAGTGGAGTTGAGGTCGAGATATGAGCCCTATTCATATTGAATGGCAGAACAGGCTCAAGAGGCTGAATTGCCCACTTCTGCTCCTAGTTCTTATAATCAGCAGGTTTCCTTAGCTATGTTTGGCCTGATGCCATGAGATGTATTGCGGTCTGGAGCAATGTTGGAGGCTCCCAGGAAAACTCCCTCCTGAATGTGCTGCATTTTAGTGCAATGGTTAACAAACATAGGAGGAGGAGTAGTTCATTCAGCCCCTTAGAGCCTGCTCTGCCATTCAATACTCTACCTTAATGCCATATTCCCGCTTTCTCCCCATATTCCTTGATGCCATTGAAATCTTTTAAAAACTATCTCTTTCTTGAATAGTTATGTAGTAACGAGTGACATTGGCTGTGATAACACCGACATCATGTGCCAAAGCAGGCAGCACTAGAGATGTACCTGCTCAGCTGACCATCTTGTACAAACTATACTAGTGCCATTAAACCAGTTAAAAGTAACTATGAGGCCATTTATCCCCCAGATAAGATTAACTACGGCGCCAGTAGATGAAACCTTTGCTGGATCTGTTATGCCATAAGGAGGACATTCGGCATCATTCTCCCTGCACTGATGCGGACGGCGGGTTTCCAGCATGTACTATCCTACAGTGCGGCCTAGTTGCTGCAGTCAGCCTGTAGGCCGCCTGTCTCCACGGTAACCGCGCGGGCGCCCGGATGTGGTGACGTGTCGGCCGTTATCATGGCGGCGGCGGATGCGGAGACTTGCGCCATAACGCAGTATGTGGCCGAGTTCGTCGAGAAAGAGTTCGGGAATGACCCCAAATCCCTAAAGAAGCTCCCCCAAATCACAGAGGAGCTGGCACTGTACAAGAGAAACCTCGAGGAGCAGGTACGGCGCCCCGGCCTCGGGGCATCCAGTCGGGTTTATCAACCGCTCCTCCCCAAAACCAATCCATCAAAATAAAAGCCCATGTACACCGTGAATACATCATAACCGCCTTTAGTCAAATAAATCTAAAGCACTGACACGGGTCTCAGAAACAAGCGTTCGGTCAGTTGTGAATCGGAAAGGTGTTTATTTGTAAAATGTTTGTTTTGTGATATGTTCTCAATCTTGGTGCTCCATAATCGAAACGTGTGGAAACCATGTCTACCGGTAGTTTTATACGAGAAATTTGTGAATCCGGTAAAAAAAAATTAACAGATTGTGTCATCTGGTCAAAAGGCAACACAAGTAATTGACCTTCTGTTCAAAACAAGTGTGCGGATTTTGTATTATACAGGCTTGTGTTGCTGCATCTGACTCGTTACACATCAATACTTGGTTCAGTTTTGATTGATTGATTATATAATCTGCACTTTTCATGTCAGGGCCCTGGAGTGAGTCATTGGGATGATATGCTGTTAATTGAAGTTACAATGAATTATTGTACAAATTTGGAATTCTAAATAAGAGATAGTAAACTTGAATTAATTGATTTGCTGTTATGTGTTGGGATACGGTGAAAAGTATTATTTCATGCGAGCTAAACAGACAAAAGCTACCATTCATAGTTACTGATAGGGTGAAGAGAAAGATCAACATAGTGTGTAATAGGACCATCCAAAAGTCTGATGTAGCAGGGAAGAACTGTTCTTGAATCGGTGGTATGTGTATTCAAATTTCTGTATCCTTTTCCTGACGGAAGAAAGTCCTTGATTATGCTGGCTGCTTTCCCGAGACAGCAGGAAGTGTAGATGGAGTCAATGGATTGGAGGCTAGTTTGCGTGATGGACTGGGCTACATTCACAACTCTTTTGTAGGTCAGACCAGGAGTTGCACCAAGCTGTGATACATCCAGAAAGGATGTTTTCTACGCTGCATCTGTAAAAATTGGTGAGAGTTGTGGTGGGTATGCCAAATTTCCTTAGCCTTCTGAGAAATTAGAGGTGTTGGTGGGCTTTCTAAACTATAATCACTCCTTCAATGTCAGTAAAACAATGGAGATAGTCATCGACTTCAGGAAATGTAGTGGAGGACAGGCCCCTGTCTACATCAAAGATGATGAAGTGGAAATGGTTGAGAGCTTCAAGTTTCTAGGTGTTCAGATCATCAACAATCTGGCCTGGTCCCTCCACGCCAACGCTATAGTTAAAGCCCACCAACACCTCTACTTTCTCAAAAGGCTAAGGAAATTGTTACTGCCAGGCCATTGCAATTGTTGAAGGTGTGAAAGAAACTTAGTGATAATTCCTATTTTTAAAATTGGTTGGCAAAATGTGGCGACACATTTGTTGCATGCCCCAGTTATATCAGATGCATTAAAACCAAGTAGTTGTTTGTTCGGTTACTCAGAAGATTTACTATTAATCAAGTAGCTTAGGACTGGAGTTGTTTGTAAGCTAGGCCAGTGTTGTTCAATACGTTCAATTGATTTTGTTTTTTTTTAACAACCACACAATACCGAGTTGTATTAAAGTTGTAGTGGTGAATACGAGTGGAGGTGTCACTCACTATTTGTCTTGCATCCTTAATTGAGTGAGGAAGAATCAAATCAGGTTGCTTTTAGACATGAGTCACATTGGTCAGGCTGCAACTATATTTATCATAATGTTATTCAGTTGTCTCGTCGAGTGACCTAGAAGCTGAAGGGCCATTTGCTCAATGAAATAAGGAAAATAGTCCACCATTTATCTTCTCTGTTCCTGTTTCCCTCTGGCTATCTCTAAGTAACATAACATTTGGATCTGCGGCACTGCATTGTGAAATGCTGTGAAAGTAGGGCTGGCCTTTGGTAGGACAGGTGTCTGATTGCTTCCAAAGTTTTTTGGGGGGGAATCTGCTAAGGTCACTTTCGCAAAACAGTTGAGGTGCATGAGCGACAGGGAGGATTGCATAGCTGCCAGTGAAGGTTGAAATGTGCAATGTTGGCAAGTCAGGCTGGTGCAACAACATCCAAATGTGTTGAACCTTCATTATAAATTTGTTGAAATGAGTAATTGAAAGTAATAGGGTTCTATTGACTTAAAAAGAGAGATTATGGAAGATTGGCATGAGTCAAAGATCCATTACACTGTTACACTGGACACTGTTCAGAAATGGTAGGTGACAAAGAAAATAAGGCAAGTGTCAGAATGCAGAAGCCAATAGGTAGAGATTGGTTGATTCCTTTCCCTCACCGAGTCTTCTAACATATGAGTTTGTAATAAATATTAACTGTTTATTCTCTTGAAGAAATTATTTTTTTAATAAACTGGACCACACTGTCAGAAACAGTGCAGTTCAGTCAATAGATTGAGTGTGTTTACAGCAAGCTTCTTTTGTGGAACAGTTAAATTGGAAAACCCTTTTGAAGGTGTTCTCCTGGCTCTGGCAGAGAGTGTATCGATCTTGATTGTTGTTAGTTTAAAACCTCAAACCTATTTTCAAAAACTTGCACAGTTGTTTAATTAATATTACATTTATTTTGTATCATGTGTCAAATAAACCTGATCACCACAAATTTAAGCGTCAAAATTCTATTGGACAACACTGCGCTAAACTAAGGAGAGCTGTCTTTGATTTGAAGTGAACCAGTTGAGTTTGTTTGCAGCAATCTCATTTTTATCATTTTTCTTGTTGCAAAGTCACAAATGATCAGATTTATTAAATTTGGTTTGGAACTTGACGAAGGGGGATTTTAAATTGGCTCTGAGTTGCTACTTCAATAACAGTACATCATAATACCTAAATTAAGCAACTAAACTGTGAATGTATAACAGTTATAAGTCTGCTTATTGGATATGCATGTTATCAAGAAAGTTCCTGGCATATTAAATGCGAATAAAAGTCACTTGTAATTTGGCGCATTATATATTTTAATTTATTTGTTGGTGGCAGCATGATTGCTAGAGGGATATTTGTTGTGTGGTTTCCATTTTTCTATAATTAATGCCCGGTTAACAAGAGCTTTTTAAAATTTAAACCCAAGAAAATAGGCAATAGGAGTAGGCCATTTGGATTTTTGAACCTGCTGTGTGCCATTGAATGAGTGAATAGCAAATTAAGAGATTCGAGCTCAACTCTACTTCTCACTCTCTATCCTTGTGTCCTTTGATTCCTGTAATATCCAAAAATAGATATATGCCTTAAATCTTATATCTGCCTTTAAAGGGCGGCACGGTAGCACAGTAGTTAGCACTGCTGCCTCACAGCTTCAGGGACCTGGGTTCGATCCCCAGCTTGGGTCATTATCTGTGCGGAGTCTGCATGTTCTCCCCATGTTTGCGTTAATTTCCTCTGGTGCTCCAGTTTCCTCCCACTGTCCGAAAGATGTGCTGGTAGGTGCATTGGCCATGCTAAATTCTCCCTCAGTGTGTACCTGAACTGGCGTCGGAGTGTGGCGACTAGGGAATTTTCACAGTAACGTTATTGCAATGTTAATGTAAGTCTACTTGTGACTAATAAATAAACTTTAAATAAACTCAAGTGGTAACTTAAAGGGGACAACCTTTGCACACCCTATGTGGGAATTTTCAGGTAGTAACTATGCAGCTGGGGAAACATTGTTTGCAACACTTTGAATGAAGAAGTTTCTTCTCATCTCAATCCAAAATGGCTGTCCCCTTATCCTGAGACTCTGGATCCTAAGGTTCTAAGCTCTCCAGACAGGGAAAATGTCCTCCCAGCATCTACACTGTCAAGCTGCTTAGGAATGTATTTATTTCATATAAATCTCTTCTCATTCTTCTAAATTCAAAGTGATTAGGCCTAATTTACTCAGTCTGATGTACCTCCTTGAAGAGAAATATATCACTCCTGGGGCAAGACCACCAAAACTGTACGCAGGACAAGTGCAGCGGCTTCTTTACTCTTGTATTCCAATTACTTTGTAATAAAAGCTAAAGTTCAATGTGCCTTCTAATTGCTTGCTGTTTCTGCATATTAACTTTCTGTGATTCATATACTGGACATCCAATTTCTCAAAACATTCTATTTTTCTACCAAAGTTAATAAACCTGCTGCTAACGTCTAAATGAAAATTGCCTATACTAAAGTAAAGTTTATTTATTAATCATGAGTAAGGTTTACATTAACACCGCAATGAAGTTACTGTGAAATTCCTATGTTACTGTGAAAATCACAATGCATCTTTTAAATGGTATAAACACACCCAAGTCACAAATGTTGTTGTTTTTGCTGAGGATTTAATCTTGCAAGACATACAGTTATTATGAAAACAAATTTCTCCCTACCTTTTTGGTCACCCTACACTTTCCTTGACTAAGAGGGTGCTGCATACCTTTTAAAATAATACTTTGAAATCAGGTACTCGGGTAAGCCAGAAAAGCTCAGAGTGCCTGCTCTTGCATTTTTAATTCCTTGTGAGAACCATGTGCCCTGTGTGTGACCTTCCTCGCTCAGTGCTTTTGGGGCTTCTTTCCACCGGAGGCAATGGGGATCTTTGCCAGGTAGCTGCTTGTCATGTAAAATTTATTTTCCGATGTGATGTAGAGCTCTTGGGTGTTAGTCCTCCTAGACAGAAGAAAAACAACTGGGATTTCCAATTTTTTTTTTATTTTCAAAGGAATGTTGGGTTTTGGACTTTTCCAGACGAGGTAAAATTGATAAGAAATTGAAATAACTTTTGAAGACTTTTAACAAAAATATTCAATATAATTTTAAAAATACATGTTGATGGAACACTATGCAGAACGTCTGCAACTTGATTCTAATTTGGGGCGGCATGGTGGCACAGTGGTTAGCACTGCTGCCTCACAGCGCCAGGGACCCGGGTTCGGTTCCAGCCTCGGGTGACGGTCTGTGTGGAGTTTGCACGTTCTCCCCGTGTCTGTATGGGTTTCCTCCGGGTGCTCCGGTTTCCTCCCACAGTCCAAATATATGCGGGTTAGGTTGATTGGCCATGGTAAATTGTCCGTTAATGTCAGTGGGATTAGGAGGGTAAATATGTGAGTTTACGGGGATAGGACAGGACCTGGGTGAATTGTTGCCAGTCCAGGCTCGATGGGCCAAATGGCCTCCTTCTGCACTGTTGATTCAATGATATCTATGATTCTATGAAGCTTACTATTTAAGAAGTTTTCTTTTCTATGGTCTGTGGTTTTGTCCCAGACTGAAAAATCCCTTTGGTGGAATTTGTCCATTTGTATTATCAACCTGTGAGAAAATCCCACCTCTGATCTTGGCCGGAAACTAAAAGAATTGGTGATCGTGTATATTTGAAGTAAACATAGTGTTACAAATTTTTCTAATTATGAATCTTATCTTGTTTAAACTTTTGTGTTGAAATTAATTTAGGTTCTTACTGTCTCATCTGAAGTACCAAAGAAAATTGAAAATGCATACAAGAATGCTGAAAACTCCAAAAGATTACTGAGTAACTTACTTGAGAAAAATTCAACCTTGTCTAAATCTATCAGCAGTCATCTGGTAACAGCTCAGCCATGGATGGAAGAGCTGAAAGTGTTGATTGGTCAGATCGAGGAGATTGAGCGACATCTTTGGTACTTGAAATGGATTTCACAGATCGAGGAGTTAAGGTAAACAGGTCTGTTTTTGCTATGATTGGTTTGTAATGAGAGGATGCAAAAGGATCCTTTGCCATAGGTTTAAAATAAATCACATTTATGAAATCTGACGAGGATCAACTAAAAGAATATTGGCATAAATGTAAAGAGGAGACTTCAGGGATTATGCTAGTATAAATTTCTGGTGACCTGATGCTGCCAATATTGTCAGCTTGTCTAAACTATTAGATTGATAGAAAACTGGCTGTGTCAGTGTTGTTTCTAAGTACTGAGAAATCATGAACTATAATATTTGGTTCAATTCCATTTACCACTCTAACTTATTTCATAGTTATTTTAACCTTTGTCCTTGCTTGATGAAGTCATGCAGCTAAATATTTATTTTCCAATCTCAATTCACAGAAATATATTCTTTATCTGGAGTCATCTGTTTTGTGAATGATATTCTCAAAGTCCTTTTGACTTAATAACCCAGTGAAATTAAACTTTGAGTCTGTCTTATCTATTCTGATTGTGGTTAGGAATTAGTATCTGTGGCCGAGCCAGGATACAGCAGCTGCAAAATATACAAATTACAAAGCTGAATACTTTACTTGGATTTAATTGTTATTTCCATTACTTTACATCTCCCCCTCAAAATAACATGGCAGTATGAACCTCAAGAGATTGGTGGAATCTTTGGCTGTTGTCTATCATATCAAGAATTTAAAATGATGAAACAAATTGGTCTGGCTACAATCAGAAGTTCAAAATAAGCTTGTCATTTAATGCATATACTATCAAATGTATACAAGATTTTTCAATGCTAAGAGAACATTGTATTAACACAGTCCAAAGATGTGCAGGTTAGATGGATTGGCTATGATCAATGCGTGGGGCTCTGGGATATGGAGGGTTGAGTAGGGATTCTATTTTTTATTGAGTTTAGTGTTCTTGCCATGTGAAGTGTATTGTCTGAAACACTAGGTTAGATTATACGCTGAGGATGGGCCCCCCCCTGTTTCCAAGTGTAGATGTCAGGGGTAAGGCCATCTCTGGTTAGCCAGCTTTCCTGGCTTTAATATTTTGCCACTAGGTCTTTAATTGTTGTGAGACAAGACTTCTGCTCCTCTTCAGAAGAATGTCCGGCCTCATAGAGCTGCCAACAAGTCAAAGACCACCAGTTCTGCAGTACCAGTAGCATTACCACACCCAGTCACACTGGTAGCACTGCAGCTAGGCACTGGGACCCAGAAAGAAGTCCCCCTCATTCTCCTCACTCCATCCTTATCCCTTCACTGGCCAGCATTTTCATTTTATAAAATATAGAATGCCTGTTTTGTAAAGGAATCACACCTAATGGTGGCACAGTGGTTAACACTGCTGCGTCACAGTGCCAGGGACCCGGGTTCAATTCTGGCCTTGGGCGACTATCTGTGTGGATTTTCTCCGGGCGCTTCAGTTTCCTCCCAAAGTCTCAAGATGTGTGGGCTAGATGGATTGCCTTGGTAAATGTGTGGGGCTACAGGGATAGGGTGGGAGAGAGGGCCTATCAGAGTTGATGTAGACTCAATGGACTGAATTACCCCTTTCTGCACTGTAGGCGTGCTATGGTTCTAATGTCCACCACTCCACTTTTGCTGAAATGCTGGTGACAACAATGTTAGGGTTATCAAACCTATTAGATATACCTTCACTTTCTTGTGTTTAACATGTAGTGATATATTTTAATATTGTTATTTCCCCAGTGATTGCATTCAGCAGCATCTCATGACAAATAGTGTGTCAGATGCTGCCAATACCCTAGTTTCCATGGCAGAATTAGACATAAAGCTTCAAGAATCATCTTGTACTCATCTACTCAATTTCATAAGATCCACTGTCAAATTCTGGCACAAAATTCTCAAGGACCGACTAACCAAGTAAGTTTTTAAAAAATAAATCTACATTATCAGCTACCAGAGAAAGGGTTAGAATAGTATCAATATCAGAGCATTGTATGTAATAGAATAAATGTTAGCAAAAGTGAAATTCCAGAGCAGAAAAAAGCCATTTTTTTCTTTAAAATGGTAAGAGTGTCTTCTTAAAAAAAATTGTTATTCCCTACATATTATGTTACATTTTTCAGTAGACTGTAGAAAGCTTTCTTACTTTTATGAAAGAAAGGCAAAATGCTTGGGCTGTATTGTGATCCTCTGAACAGCTGATCATGAATGACCATTGAGAGAACCTAGGAAGGCCACCTACCTATTTGTCTCTCGAGGTAATAAAATGAAGCATCTCAAGAGTACGGAGAAAATAATTTTCAAATGAATATAAATAAAAGCTATTATTTATTCTCCCAATGGAGAAAGAATGAACATAAATTAAGCTCCACCACCTTTCAGATGTAATGTAAACCAATGCCTTGTCTGTCCTCTAAGATCTAATGACTTTATAGAAACATAGAAAATCGAAGCAGGAGTTGGCCATTTGGCCCTTCGAGCCTGCTCCACCATTCATTTTGAACATGGCTGATCATCAAATTCAATATCCTAATCTTACCTGCCTCCCCATATCCTTTGATCCCTTTAGCCCCAAGAGCTATATCTAATTTCTTTTTG
Organism: Mustelus asterias; assembly: GCF_964213995.1. Classification (NCBI taxonomy): domain Eukaryota; kingdom Metazoa; phylum Chordata; class Chondrichthyes; order Carcharhiniformes; family Triakidae; genus Mustelus; species Mustelus asterias. The sequence continues at coordinate 60,906,569 of NC_135819.1, forward strand.
AAATCACACAATGTTTTGGCCTCAACTACTTTCTGTGGTAGTGAATTCCACAGATTTCACCACTCTCTCTGGGTGAAGAAATTTCTCCTCACCTCAGTCCTAAAAGATTGACCCTTATCCTCCAACTATGACCCCTAGTTCTGGACTTCCCCACCGTTGGGAACATCCTTTCTCAATTTACCCTGTCTAATCTTGCTAGAATTTTATAAGTTTCTATGAGATCCCCTCTCACTCCTCTTCTAAACTCCAATGAATATAATCCTAACCGACTTAGACTCCCTTCATGTGACAGACCTGCCATCCCAGGAATCAGCCTAGTACAGGCAGTCCCCGGGTTACGAACACCCGACTTACGAACCCCCGTACTTGCGAACCCCCGTACTTACATACCGACCTCCGTAAAGCCTATTATTTTTTAAAATCGAGTTACATACAATTGTTCGTACTAACGAACGGGCGGACTACATTGCGCGACGCTCAAAACACTGCGCGTTTTCAGCGGTTCGTCGGCCCGAGGGAGAACAACGCCACGCCGTCATCGCCATTTTAAGTCAGATCGCGTAAACACTGTTGTGTGCGTTGTGTTTTGACTTAAATTTTTCGTATGTTTACCCTCGTAATCATGGCTCCACAGTGTAAATCTGATGCAAGTGATGGTGATGCATTGAAGAAAAGGAAAACGATCATGATTGAAAGGAAAGTGGAAATAATAAAGCGATCGGAGAGAGGTGAAACGCCAACAAACATTGGAAAAGCGTTAGGCTACAGTCGGTCAACGATCGGGACAATTATAAAGGACAAGGGGAGAGTAATGGAGCATAAGACCATAAGACATAGGAGTGGAAGTAAGGCCATTCGGCCCATCGAGTCCACTCCACCATTCAATCATGGTTGATTTCAACTCCATTTACCCGCTCTCTCCCCATAGCCCTTAATTCCTCGAGAAATCAAGAATTTATCAATTTCTGTCTTGAAGACGCTCAACGTCTCGGCCTCCACAGCCCTCTGTGGCAATGAATTCCACAGACCCACCACTCTCTGGCTGAAGAAATTTCTCCTCATCTCTGTTCTAAAGTGACTCCCTTTTATTCTAAGGCTGTGCCCCCGCGTCCTAGTCTCCCCTGTTAATGGAAACAACTTCCCTACGTCCATCCTATCTAAGCCGTTCATTATCTTGTAAGTTTCTATCAGATCTCCCCTCAACCTCCTAAACTCCAATGAATATAATCCCACGATCCTCAGACGTTCATCGTATGTCAGGCCTACCATTCCTGGGATCATCCGTGTGAATCTCCGCTGGACCCGCTCCAGTGCCAGTATGTCCTTCCTGAGGTGTGGGGCCCAAAATTGCTCACAGTACTCCAAATGGGGCCTAACCAGTGCTTTATAAAGCCTCAGAAGTACATCCCTGCTTTTGTATTCCAAGCCTCTTGAGATAAATGACAACATTACATTTGCTTTCTTAATTACGGACTCAACCTGCAAGTTTACCTTTAGAGAATCTTGGACTAGGACTCCCAAGTCCCTTTGCACTTTAGCATTATGAATTTTGTCACCGTTTAGAAAATAGTCCATGCCTCTATTCTTTTTTCCAAAGTGCACGACCTCGCACTTGCCCACGTTGAATTTCATCAGCCACTTCTTGGACCACTCTCCTAAACTGTCTAAATCTTTCTGCAGCCTCCCCACCTCCTCAGCATGTAATAGGCTCTGTCCCGATGAAAGCGACAATTATCACTAAGCAACGCAGTAGTTTAATTATCGAAATGGAAAGGCTATTGGTAATTTGGTTAGAGGATCAAAATCAGCGTAATATTCCTATTAGCCTTGGCTTAGTGCAAGAAAAGGCTCGAAGCCTTTTCAGTGATTTAAAAGCTGCACGTGCAGCAAGTGAAGATGCTTGTGATTAAGAATTTGTTGCGAGTAGGGGTTGGTTCAAGCGTTTCAGAGGGAGGGTAAATTTACACAATGTTAAAGTGCAAGGTGAAGCAGCGAGTGCCGATGTCAGTGCTGCGAGAGAGTTTCCTGAAATGTTGGAAAAAATTATTGAGGAGGGAGGTTATGTGCCTGAGCAGATATTTATTTTGGAAAAAAATGCCTGAAAGGACATACATTTCAAAAGAGGAAAAAACTGCTCCAGGTGGTAACGCATCCGGGGATTGCAAGATTAAGCCTATGCTTGTGTATCGCTCCCTAAATCCGAGGGCACTTAGCCGAATCATCAAGGCATCTCTTCCCGTTATTTGGAAGTCAAACACAAAGGCTTGGGTAACAAAAGCTCTCTTCGAAGATTGGTTCCTGAACTATTTTGTTCCTGCTACTGAATGTTATTGCTGGGCCAAGAAGATTCCTTTCAAAATTCTCCTTGTGCTTGACAATGCCCCCGGACATCCAAGCACTTTAGATGACCATCACCTCAATGTAAAGGTCGTCTTTTTACCACCCAACACCACATCACTACTTCAGCCAATGGATCAGGGGGTCATAGCATCCTTCATAGCCGGACCTTCTCACAAGCAGTCAGGGCTACAACATCTACGATGGCATCAAAAACATTGCAGATTCTTGGGAGGAAGTGAAGACAACCAACATGAAAGGAGTGAGAACAGATTGTGCCCCCAATTCGCACATGGTTTTAAGGGGTTTACAGCTGAGGACATCGCCGAAGCCAGGCAAGCTGTGGTTGATATTGGTAATAATCAACTGCAGTTAGACATCAATGAAGACGATGTCTTAGACTTGCTTGAATCCCATGCCAACGAGGACCTTATGGAGCTGGAGCAGCAGATGAAAGCATTTGAGGAAGAAGGCCGGGACCTAGAAACCCCAGAACCCAAAACGTTTTTGACAAAGGAGTTAGCTGAAGCCTTTCGGCTCATTGAAGCAGGGATGGCAAAGTTAGAGGAGCAAGATCCAAATGCAGAGAGGTTCACCAAAGTTTACCAGATAGTTACCGACGGCCTCAGCTGCTACAAGGCCATTTATAATGAGAAAAAGAAAAGCTCTGTTCAAGCCTCCCTTGATGTTTACTTTAAGAAATTACTTTAATGTTTTTTATACCTACACACACACACACACACACACATATATATATATATAAATAATCCAAGTTTTGTGTCATTTCCATTTATTATTATTACTGTATTATTATATTTAAGATGTTTTAGGTAAAATATATACTATATACTAAGACAAACATTTGACTAATTGACGCTAGATGTGAACCGTACGTAACTGTTCCGACTTATATACAAATTCGACTTACAGACAGACTTAAAAACGGAACTCGTTCGTAACCCGGGGACTGCCTGTAAACCTTTGCTGCACTCCCTCTATAACAAGAAGATCCTTCCTTGGATAAAGACACCAAAATTGCACACAATACTCCAGGTGTGGCCTCACCAACACCCTGTACAATTGCAGTAAAACATCCCTATTCTTATATTCAAATCCTCTCACTATAAAGACCAGTATACCATTTCCCTTCTTTACTGCCTGCTGTACCCATGTGCTTACTTTCAGCGACTGATGCACAAGGACACCAAGGTCTCGCTGAATATCCACTTCTCTCAATTTACACCCATTGAATCTGTCTTCCTATTATTGCTACTGAAGTGGATAACCTCACGTTTATCCGCATTATACGGCATTTGCCATGCAGATGCCCACTCACTCAGCCTGTCCAAATCACACTGAAACATCTCTGTATCCTCCTCACAGCTCACCCTCCCACCCAACTTTGTATCATCTGCATATTTGGAGAAGACAAGAGTGTTCCCTAGCATTCTGATCAACGTTTTGCCCTTGACCAACCTTATAACTGTTGTTTACCTGGTCATTATCTTATTGTTGTTTAAGGGGACTTACTGTTAATAATTTGGCTGCTTGTGTTTAACCTACATTACAACAGTAAGTACACTTTAAAAAGTACTTAATTGACTAATGTGATTTGGCAAATCCTGAGGTACTATATAAGTGCAAGTTTCCTCAATTTTTTGTTTGTAGAAGCTTCATAGGTTGTGCCTGGTTACTGCCTGTTTTATTTTTAGCATCCCCACATTTTTTTGGGACTTGATGGCTTGCAGTCTTCCAAAGCATCTTTTATGCTCTCAGCTATTTATTTTGTTTATAACTTGTCTTCTACAATGTGAAGCAGGGTTCCAATGAACTTATTTAGACTTCCTACAATTACAGAAAGTGCTTCATCAGCTGTGGGGTATAATGAATATTTTTTTTATTCGTTCTGGGGATGTGAGCATCACTGGCTGGGCCAGCATTTATTGCCCATCCTTAATTGCCTTTGAACTTAGCGAGTAATTTGCGAGGCCATTTCAGAAGGCATTTCAGAGTCAACCATATTGCCGTAGGTCGGGAGTCACATATAGGCCAGACCAGGTAAGGGTGGCAGGTTTCACTCCCTAAAGGACATTAGTGAATCAGATGGGTTTGTACAACAAGCGTTTCATGGTCATCATTAGACTTTTAATTCCAGACTTAGAACATAGAACATAGAACATTACAGCGCAGAACAGGCCCTTCGGCCCACGATGTTGCACCGACCAGTTAAAAAAAAAAACTGTGACCCTCCAACCTAAACCAATTTCTTTTCGTCCATGAACCTATCTACGGATCTCTTAAACGCCCCCAAACTAGGCGCATTTACTACTGATGCTTCTTTATATTGAATTCAAATTTAACTGTCTGCCATGGTGGAATTCAAACCCCGGTCCCCAGACCATTCCTCTGGGTCTCTGGATTACAAGTCCAATCAACAGTACCACTAAGCCACTTCCTCCCCTTCTAGTGGCTTAGGAAGTAGAGCAATACCGACTTTTAGCATGGGGAAAGAGCAAATCTGACGCTGAAGAGTGCGAACAGAGACCAGTGATGCAGGGCATCAGGAGAAATTTGAAATAACTTGCACAGATGCCAGCATGTAGAGGAAAATTAGTTATTGCACCGATACTTTGAAAGATCAAGAACATGCTGCACATCACTGAATAAATGAGTACGAAGAGAACATGGAAAAAGAAAAAAACCCGAGGGTGAATAGGTAACAAGAATAGTCAGATAAAATCCAAATTAAAATGTAAGGAGCTAAATAAGGTTAAATATAAGATTAAAGATTTTTTTAATACCTCTGCTCTCTTACCAATATACATCCCTTTCTTCCCAGAGCCTTGTTACTTGCTTGAGAATAGTTCCACAGAAATCACAAAAAGCTAGCCCTTTTCACTTGACGGCAAAGTTTGGAAGCTATTTGACTGTAATATCTGGAGTCAGAATAACTGCTGGTTGATGTCTTCATGTAACATATACATTTTCACCAATGATTTCTGGATAACAGTCAGGAGGGGGGAGGCCTTTGTGATTTTTTTTCCCCCTTCCTACCTGAGAGCTTTGTCAATGTTTGTAATTTATAAGAGTGAATACAATTTCTAAATTATCATTAAATATTTCTTCTTTGTAGTGATTTTGAAGAAGTCTTAAAACAGTTGCATTGGCCTCTGATTGGACCTCCACAGTCCCAGATTCTTGCAGTGACCTCAGCTGCAAACTCAGCAGAGCTCAACAACAGCTTGGAAACACTTTTCATTCAACTTCTCAAGCTACAGATGTCGTATCCTTTCCCATTTAGCGCCAAGTAAACTAATACTATTTCTAGTATATGGATTTACATCAGGGTAGCTGGGTGAGGTATGTCAGTTTTCGGTGTGCTCTTGTTAAGTTGTATGATCTTTGGGGAGGGATGCTCTTGAAAAGTTATCTTACGTGAGTTGTACTTCCTTTCTACATTATGTCATCTGGACCTACTGGTACCTCTCCAGAAGAGGGTGAGTAGCCACCTGCACGATGTTAGAGGTTAAAACAAAATTCACCTTTGGATGGACATGGAAATGGGGGGGAAAAAATGTACATTCATCATCGAGAATGCTGATTACATCTGCAGAGCAAATCATGGCGAGAGATATGTAAAAATATTTAATTAAAATGATTATAAAATTCTATTCTATATTAGAAGTCTAATTTGCCGATTTATTTATTGTTAGAATTTTCATAGGGGAGGCCATTTTGACTAGAGCCAGGCAAGGAAACATTTGATTAGTTTGATTTTACTTTGTACTTTCTCCAGGTATGACTGTTCTGTTGTAGTAACTACTTCTGACCAGGAGATGGTGATAAATATTTGATGAAGAAGACGGGTTGATTTTGTTAATGATAAAGCTTAATATTGTGTGCATCAGAAGTCCTTGCTGCCTATAAATCTGTCGTTTAACAGTCTGTTGCTTCAGGGCTTTGGGCTTGCTAGTTGCATTTTTTTAATTTTTCAGTTCCCAAACTAGGGTTTTTTTTCTATTAAGTCTGCATTTTGCTCACTTGAATTGTTTTGTTATTGTTTGACATAATCTTGCACAAGTAGAAATCTTATTCATAATTAGGTTCAATTGTTTTTAATATATTGCATTTTTTGGGAGGGCTAGGCACCTTCCACGTACTAAAGTTGAGAGGAGTATTTATTGACTGATCTTTGAGACTCAGGTCAAACTTATCCTTAACTTATTGATGCAGTGATGAACTAGTAACTAAACGAAAACAGCTACCAGAGAAGTATGAAATTCCTCCTTCCTTACCCATTGCAATTCCCATACAGCTCATGCTGCTACCACTTCAGAAGAGATTTAAATACCACTTTTCTGGCAACAGACAAACCAATATACTAAACAAGGTTTGACATTTTGTTGGAATTTGATTTGATTTATCATTGTCAAATGTGTTGGTATACAGTGAAAAGTATTGTTTCTTGTGCGCTAAACAGACAATGTACCATTCATAGAGAAGGAAAGGAGAGGGTGCAGAATGTAGTGTTACAGTCATAGCTAGGGTGTAGAGCAAGATCAACTTAATGTGAGTTAGGTCCATTCAAAAGTCTAATGACAGCTGGGAAGAAGTTGTTCTTGAATCGGTTGATAAGTGACCTCAGAGTTTTGTATCTTTTTCCTGATGAAAGAAGGTGGAAGAGAGCATGTTCAGGCTGTGTGGGGTCCTTGATTATGCTGGCTGCTTTTCCAAGGCAGTGGGAAGTGAAGACAGAGTCAATGGATGGGAGGCTGGTTTGCGTGATGGACTGGGCTTCGTTAACGACCCTTTGTAATTCCTTGCCGTCTTGGACAGAGCAGGAGCAAACCAAGCTGTGATACAACCGGAAAATCCCAGCCAGTACTTTTTTTTCATTTTTTTAACCTAAAAATGGTTGTGTGCAACCAAACCCCCTATATATGCCTAGAAGAGATAATGACCTGGGTTCTGCAGTCAGCAGCAAAGAAATGCCACCCACCATCCACTTGCAGCCCCCACTCACCCACTGCCCCAGCTCTTCAAGGGCTTTGCACAGCAATTTATTGTGTTGAGAGATCCTTTACAGTGGCACCCTCTGCACAGTATCTGCAACATGTGTGAGCAAGGCAAGCAACAGCATGTCAACTGATCTGATGAGATAAAAGAATCCACACCGAGACATGCAGTCTAAGCCAAAAACTATTAGTCAGAATACTTAATACAAGGCAAAGTGGTGAACAGAAACCAAAATAAAGAAGGGAAAAGGTCAGATTGAAAGAAAAGCAACAAGACTAAAGCATTTTGACTTTAGATTTTTTTTTAAAATCTTCAAAAATTAAGTGAATGGAACTTAACATTTTTCTATTGGTCAAAGTAATTGTTTAGCAGTGATTAAGACTTATCAAGCCTTAAATAAAAATTATTTTCACCTAAATGTACGGCCCTTAGCCTTTTCTGGCATATTTAGGTGGGTAAAAAATGGATAAAGGTAAAGGGGGAATCTTACCAAAAGAAAGTCCAGGATGGCCGTGAAAATGGGAGAGTTTCTCACCCACTTTTTGGGTGAGTTCAAATCCAGTATCTTATCCAGTCAGTGCAAGAAAAAATGGGCTAAACCGTTCCTCGCCTGTAGGGGGCGGGGCTTAATTCGCCAGCAAGCCTGCTGTAGCAGCCGAGGGCACCATTGCACATTGCAGACCTCTGTGGCTGCATATGCGCAATGGTAGCCAGCAGATCACAGCCCCACCCCACCTGGAAATACTGCCCCTTCCCCCCCCACCTCCATGCCGCCCAGACTGATCACCTGCAGAGTAGCAGAGGGCCCCCCCCATTGATTGAATGCGCAGCCCTGCCCCCTTGGCAGGGACCAGCTGTGATTCTCCCGGCAAGGCCACAAAGACCAGTGAGCCGGGACGATTGCATTCCGGCTCGTCAATTACATGTAAACAGCATTTCAATATATTTAAACAATTTATTCAGCCTTGTGCTGAAAATGGACGCAAGGCTGACTTCGCTGGATATCGATGCTGGTAAGATCGTGAGAGGCAAGAAATCGGGCGCGAACCTGACTTCTCGGCTGTCACACGATCTTGCCGGCTCACCCCACCCATTGGCAAAGGGTGGGGCGCTAAGGTAAGATCGCCCCCAAAGTCTCCGATGACCATAAGCTGACTGGGTGTGATTTAACCTGAGAAACACCATACCTTGGGTGAGGGGACAAGATTGAGAAGGTGGACCTTCATGAATAACCTCAGCCGATTTGGGAATTGAACCTGTGCTGTTGCCATCGCTGTCCAGCCAACTGAGCTAAACCAACCCCATCTTGAAACCATTATGAATTTTAATGGTGAATCTCTTCAACAAGGTAATGATTTAGTGACAATTGTGGAACACGACAAATTCAACACAGCTTACAGATTTCCACATTTAATGGTGCCTATATGAATGCCAGAGTTTTCTGTTCAGCTTTGCTTCATGATAATAGTGAGCCCTGAAGGCCCTCTGTTTATTTCTTTCATGAAATCCAGCTGCTTTTTAAAAAATTTATTCGTTCATGGAGTAGACGTTGGTAGCTAGGCCAGCATTTCTAGCGCATTCCTAATTCCCCTTGAGAAAGTGGTGGTGAGCCATTGTCTTGAATTGCTGCAGTCCATGTGGTGTAGGTACACAGTGCTGTTAGGAAGGAAGTTCCAGGATTTTGACCCAGTGACAGAGAAGGAATGGCGATGGTTCCAAGTCAGATGGCTTTGGGGGGAACTTGCAGGTGGTAGTGTTCCCATGCATCTGTTGCCCTTGTCCTTCTAGTTGGGAGAGGCTTCGGGTTTGTAAGGTGCTGTCAAAAGAGACTTGGTGAATTAAAAGTAAAATACTGAGGAGTCTGTAACAAAAACAGAAAATGATGGAAAATCTCAGCAGGTCTAGCAGCATCTGTGGAGAGAGAATAGAGCCAATGTTTCAAGTCAGGATGGCTCTAACGAAGAGTCATCCAGACTTAAAACATTGGTTCTATTCTCTCTCCATAGATGCTGTCAGACCTGCTGAGATTTTCCAGCATTTTCAGCCTTGGTGAATTGCTGCAGTGCATATTGTAGATGCTGCCACTATCCATTGAAGTTGTCTTCCATTATAGTAGATTTAGTGTGTGTGTGTGTGCGTGTGCGTGTGCGCGTGTACATAAATCTAGAACTCGGCTTGTTTCATTGATTGGTATAATGATTTTAATGGATCTTCATTCAACAGCTATCTTCCCGAAACGGTCATACTGCATTGTTGCAAGACTCTCCATCTTTCCAGATAGTGTTACATAGAAAACCAAATTTCAAGATGCCACACATTTGGGATCAGCCAGACTAGTTTTTTGACAGATCTCTTTCATGCACCAGTCTGAAGGAATTGCATAAGAAAATCGAATGTAGTTGTCATCATAATAGGACAAAAATAATTTTAGTCCATGTGGATCGACAGTGAATATTAATGGAATGCAGTGGGAAGGAGCTTACTAAATCTTAGCTTTTAGAGGAAGGAAATTAATTTTTGCACTTTGAGAAAACTAAAGATAAAATCTTGCAATAGTGACCTTGTAGGATATACTTAATATATACATACAAAGCTAGAAATCAACTTTTTTTGGTGATTTTGGCTATTAGTTAATGATAAACTGTTGGTAGATGTTGAATGGAGGGGGCGGGGGGAGGATTAAATATATTCGTATCTTTAAATCTGGATTGGCATTTTGAGAAAGCTAAAGATGTTAACAGGGAATCATACAAAATTTACAACACAAAAGGAGGCCATTTAACCTATTATGACCTTGCTAGACCAAAAAATAGGACTTTCCAGCAAGATCTATCTTTGTGAACAAGATAGGCATAGGTTTTTGTCTGGACCTCTAATGTGAACTGAATGTTCCTTGTTTTTGAACTGTTAGCCCAAACATTTTTAAAGCCAGGTTAGGATGCAATATGCACATTAACTATTTTAAATGTTGGAGCGAGTAACAGATATGTTCATTTTATTTTATAGCCAGAGTGGTACCTGACACAAGTGTTAATGTGGATTGGAAACCATATTAAGTTTTTTGAAGAGAAAATTCAGCCTATCGTAGATAAAACAGGCTCTTCTTTGGATGCCAAGGTAAGTTTCCATATAATTTTACTCAGAAAATTTTGCTTTTAAAGTAAGTTTACATAAAATAATGCACTATATATTTGTAGGAATATTCTTTTAATATAAAGTTGTTTATAAACATATTTTAGGAACTCATTTATTATTTTAGATGTGTTTCCTTGTTGCATGTTTCCCAATTTGAGTAATGAAGCATGAAAAACCAGGAGAGTTCTTTTAAAACACAAGTTACAAACTGCAAATAGCTGGCATCGTTGGTTGAAATGGTAAAATATTTCACTTTCGGTAATTAAGAAAGAATTTCTAGCAGCCTGTTTCTGATAAGTGAGGATATTTAAACCTGTAGTATTTTATTTGTCTCTGATTTTGCTACTGTCTTTCTCCTACTTTTGGTTCTTCTCTCATCTTTGTTCTTACCAAATCTGATGCGCAATTTTCATGAACAAAAAGATTAGAAACATTTTTAATTTACAGAGTATGAAAACCCCCACAGTTAATACTGCCCTACAGAATATTTTTATTTATTTGAGTATGTGGAAGAATTTAAACTGATTTCCAACAATTGACTCCTTGGGTAACACATTCAGCAATTGAAAGTTTAAAATTAAGATCAGAAAAATATAGGAGAACTAAACTGGAGCATTTTACACCAATGTCACCTTTTTAGTTTTCACACCCTATTTACACATTACTGTATAATATTTTCTCCACAGCTGCAAAAATGGTATATCTTGTTATGGTTTGAATCCGAAAATTAGGGTGTGCAATCTTGGGACATATTATCAGATCATACCTTGCTCACAAAAGCTTATTATGAAACTTGGCAGTGTTTAGTCTGAATTGTTCCAGTAACATGTTTCCACCTGCCCTTGTTGTTTAGCTGGAGTTCTCACGGGGTCTGGTAATGCTGGTTTTGGAGAAGATGTCTGCTGATATTCCCAGGCTCCTCTATGATGATGGCCTGTTTTGCCACATGGTAGATGAAATATTGTTGTTTGAGAAAGAGCTACATAGTGCCTATGGCTATCCCAACAACCTCCCATGCTGTATGCACATCCTTTCGGAAGAGACCTGCTTTCAGAAATGGTTGACAGTGGAAAGAAAATGTAAGCATACGTGAAACTTTGGGATATTTAAAAATGTAGGTTGTAATAGAAGAGTACTGCTTTTAAAACTAATTTTCCTTTGGCACAGTGTGTCAGTATGAGTGTATAAAATATATGATTGATTCATTGTTGCATAAAAATCCTAGTGAATAAATAATATTTTAGAAATGTATTGTTACATGTATAAAGTGGTAAATTATATTGAAACAAATGATATGCACATATATTTCTGTTGTTTAAAAATGAACACCAAATCATAGGCATTCAATGCTGATTCATAAAGATATTAACAATTTCCTACAATCTTGGATTCCAGTTGCTTTAGAAAAGATGGACTCTGTGTTATCTTCAGAAGCTGCATGGACATCCCAGTATAAGGACATCGCTGATGTAGATGAGATGAAAGCTCCAGATTGTGCTGAAACATTCATGACACTACTTCTTGTTATTACAGGTAAAGCAGACTTGGAATAAACAGTACATAAACAGACCACTTGCCCCATCCAAACCGCACCTGCATTTATACCCGACTCGAGTCTCCTGCCTTCCTTCCTCATTTAACTCTAATCAGCATTGTCCTCTATATCTTTCTCCCTTGCATGCTAATTAAGCATCCCCTTAGTTATGTTTATAAAACTCCTTCCAGTGAATTCTCACCATTCTTTAGGCAAAGCAGTTTCTTCTGAATTTCCTATTTGATTTCTTGCTCACTGTCTTGTATCGATGACCTTTAGCTTTTCTCTTCCCTGCAAATGGAAACACTTTTTCTGTGCCTACTACATCAAAAAAGACCACCTCTGTGTGACTATTTCCTCAGTCACTGTTTCATGGAGGTAATCCTTTTTTGGATAATTGTAGCCTTGAATTTCTGCTAACATCCTTGTAAATCTTTATTGCACTCTTTCCAGTGCATCTATATCCTTTGGATAAGATAGTATTCCAAATTTCAATAAAAGTTTAGCAAAATTTATTTACCTTTCAGTTCTATTCCTCAGGAAATAAACCTTTGAAATTGTGTTATCTTTTTTTCTGGCCTTAATATCCCATGTCAATACTTAAGTGATTTGTGTGTTGGTACACAGTGATCCTTTGGCTCCGCAATCCCATTAAGATTGTTCTTATTACCACACTTTAAGATCTTTGAGAGGATGCAGAGAATGGTTCTGGGGTAAAGATTTTAGCCACAGAGTGAGGTTGGAAGAACCTGGGTTTGTACTCCTTGGTGCAAATGAGACTGAGAGGATGTTTCATAGAGATGTGCACAATCATGACAAGTTTAGATAAGGTAGACAGAGAAAAGTTGTTCCCAGTAACTGATGGTACTAGAACAGGAGACACAGATTTAGGGTTTTGGGCAAGAAATGCGGGGGAGATGTGAGTAAGAATGTTTTATACAGCAAATGGTAGTGACCCATAACTCGCTGTCTGAGAATGGTGGAAGTGGAGATGATTAACAATTTCAAAAGGAAATTGGATTAGCATTTGAGGGAAATAAACTTGTTGGGTTATGGGGCTAGTATGAGGGACTGAGACTGATAGCTCTACAGAACCCATGGCCTCCTGTGCCATAATGACTATGACTGTATAATATGTTACCTCCCTATTTCTTTAATAAAATGTAGTACATTGTGCTCATTTGTGTTGAAATTAATTTGCCAATTATATGCCTATTTTGCAAGTTTATTTCCTCCCCCCCCCCAGTTTGCTGTGCAAATTTAGAAACTGTTTTTGATTCCAAGTCTAATTCAATATTATAAATTCTGCGCAACAGCACCAAATTTGTGGGACTGCACTTTCTACCTTCTGCTATTGTGAACAGCAAACTATCTCTACTCACAACAGGCGAACTAATCATTCTGCCAATTGTCCTTTGACTCAACATGCTTTGACCTTACTGGCAGCCTTCTGTCCCGTAAGAAGATGGTTTGCACCATAGTAATCAACTATGATAAGCATCACCTAGTGTGACTCAGGAGCCCCACATTGGTGTGATAGTCTCTGCCGCATTTGTTGCAGAGGGAGACAGTGGGCTGAGAAGGCCCATGATTCACTGGCCTCTTGTTTTCTCTGGGCCCTCCTCTTGGCCAACTAAGCTTTTTGTTTCTGTTTGCCAATGTTTCTCTTCCAATGCCCTTCCAAACAGTCAGTCTCCAGAGGTCATGGCTGTCAGAGACTGTTTCCCAGATGTCTGTGACAATGTCCGTTATCTTCATATTTCACCTGCAGGTGATCTTGTTATGAAGTTAGGGATGCCCAATACATTACCCAATGACCGGTTCACCATTCAGATGGTTTTTGAGTATACGACTGTCAGCTAACTGTGCACAAATTGTCATTGATTTAGTAATGAGTGTGTGCTGATGGAATTAGCAGGTTGGTGGACCTATTAGTTGGTGACCTTGTCCTGCTAAGAGATGCAAAGGATTTGTCTTACACAGTGAATGTGTAACCTGTTTAGCCGTTTCTCCTGCCTAGTATCTGTTCTTCAAGTCTTTCCACAGTAGAGGAGTGTGCTGAGGATACAGACTTGGTAGACTCAATGTTTGGCATTCTTAGTCTGGTTGCTGTTTTTCCACACTCTCTTTTACTCAGCTTGGAGATAATGAAGCAGCTTTTGTGACCCATGAGTTGATTTCAGCATCAAGTGACAGATTGCTGGTGATTGTGGAGCCCAAATATGTGAAGCTATCAACAACCTCTAGTATCTGATGGCAATGTGGCAACATCCTGGACCATGACATTTGTCTTCCAGATGCTGATGGTCAAACCAATTTTTTACAGGCACATGAGTGACCTTATGCATTGGAATATTATGTAACACCTTATTGAAGGCTCTGATGAAGATTAGTATTTTACTTCCTTGTGTCCCAAGTATACTATAGTGTATATTTACAAAGCGGCACGGTAGCACAGTGGTTAGCACTGCTGCTTCACAGCTCCAGGGTCCCAAGTTCGATTCCTGACTTGGGTCGCTGTCTGTGTGGAGTTTGCACATTCTCCTCGTGTTTGCGTGGGTTTCCTCCGGGTGCTCCGGTTTCCTCCCACAGTCCAAAGATGTGCGGGTTAGGTTGATTGGCCAGGTTTAAATTGCCCCTGAGATGCATGGGTTCGAGGGATTAGCGGGTAAAATATGTGGGGGTAGGGCCTGGGTGGGATTGTGGTCGGTGCAGACTCGATGGGCCGAATGGCCTCCTTCTGCACTGTAGGGGTTCTATGATTTCTACTTCATAGAACTCTCCTTATTTCACTTAAGTAGCAACTGACAAAAGATAGTTAAGAAACTAAAAATAATTTCCAGGTCCAACTCCTTTGCTTTCTTCAGAAAGATATAATTCACTCATCCTAGTATGAATTTTGCTCAAGTCATTGAATTCTTGGCTGCAAAACTTCTTCCTATCCAATAAAGTTAATTGGGAAAAATGTAGAATATTTATCTAACTCATCTTTGTTTTTTTACTTTGGTGAACATTAAAAGAAAAATACATACAGTTTACAGTCATTGAAGTACTTTTTGAAGTACAACCACTGTTGTAGGAAATGCAGCAGCCAATATGTGTACAGCAAATTCCCACGAACAGCAATGTGATAGTGACCAGTTAATCTGTTTTTGTGATGTTGATTGAGGGGTAGGTATTGGCCAGGACACCAGGGATAACGCCTCTGAAGTTGACTTTATCACTAATTTGTTATCGTTTTCATCTACTGCATTAATTCTGTATGTTCCTTTTTTTTTAATGTTCTCCGGCTTGAGGGCGATTCAGATTAAGTTGCATTTATTGTCCATCCCTAGCTGCCCTGAAAGGTGGTGATGGGACTTCTTAAACATCTGAAAGCTTGTGTTGATGAGCCTACAATGGTGTTAGGTAGGGAATTCAAGGATTTTGACAATGTGTAAATGAAGAAACCAGTGATAAATGTTAAGGTCAGGATTTTGTGTGACTTGGATAGTGACCTGGAGATAGTGTCGCAGTTATATTGCTGCACTTGTACTTCTCTGTGGCAGAGATTGCAGGACAGCAAAATAATGGTGGGGTTGTAAATTGAATTTGGTGGCAGAGTGCCAATCGAGCACACTGCTTTATTCTAGGTGTTAAATTTTGTGAAAATTCTTGCAGCATTTATCCAGGTGAGTGGTTGATATTCCATCATGCTCCCAACTTGCATCTTGTACGCAATGCGTTCATGGGTCAAGAGGTGAGCCACTTTGTTTTAGAGTAACAGCTTCTATCCTGCCACAGTGTTGATATGACTAGTCCAATTCAATTTCTGAGAAATGGATGTTGATGTTGGGGTGGGGGTTTGGCAATTGTGGTACTGTTGAAAGCCACAAGAAGTTTGATGAGTCACTTCCTGCTGAGATGATCTTTTGTAGCTTGAATTTTCTCTATCATTTATCAGTTGAGCCTGGATATTATCCAGGTCATGTTTTAGGCTCAGATGGGTTGCTTCATTATTGAAGGAATTGTGCCTTCAATGCCCGGTTGAGCATTGTAGAATTTTCTGTGAACAACCACATTCCTGACCTCATAACAAGGAAGGTGGTTGATGATTGAGTGTTGCATGTTGCCTGGATTGAGTGGCATGCCTTATGAGGATAGGCTGAGGGAGCTCAGTCTTTTCTCCCTGGAGAGACGTAGGATGAGAGGAGACCTAATAGAGGTATATAAGATGTTGAGAGGCATAGATCGGGTGGACTCTCAGAGGCTTTTTCCCAGGGTGGAAATGTCTGCTACGAGAGGACACAGGTTTAAGGTGCTGGTGGGTAGGTACAGGGGAAATGTTAGGGGGAAGTTTTTCACACAGAGGGTGGTGGGCGAGTGGAATCGGCTGCCGTCACTGGTGGTGGAGGCAAACTCAATAGGGCCTTTTAAGAGACTCCTGGATGAGTACATGGGACTTAATAGGATGGAGGGTTTAGGTAGGCCTAGAAGATAGGGATATGTTCGGCACAACTTGTGGGGCCGAAGGGCCTGTTTTGTGCTGTAGTTTTTCTATGTTTCTATTTCTATGTTTCTACTGCCCTGAGGCAGTCCTACGGTTCCAAAGATTGGTCTCCAACAATTGTGACAGTTTTCCTTTGTGTCAGATATACCTCCCAGGCACCAAAGGGTGACTGACTCTCCGTGGTTTCAGTTCTTCTAGTGATGTCTTGATGTGGGCAGTTACATCTTTCTCTCCTCTGGCATTTGGCTCTTGTGTCCATGCCTGGGTCAAGGCCATGATTCTGCACTCAGTGGGTCTGCCAGCACTAAACTGGGTATTAGAAATCAGGTTATTCATTAGGGTCTGTTGGGCTGGACAGGATATATCTGACATCTTTCCATGTTAATGGACAGCTTCCGGTGTCATGATTGCACTAGAATTGATTGGCTAGTTTTGTTTTTCATGGTTAAAATGCTATAGTTAAGATGCTGTCAGAGCTTATAACCTTGGCTATGAATAGTGTACTCAACTACTTCTTAATGTTGTATGGTGTAAACTAAATGGCTGAACATGGGTGAGTATAATGTTTGGAGAATGCTGATTAGGATTTTCCACATGGCTGAGGTAGCTTGTAAGCTTCAAGCTTGCAGGTCCCATTTGCACTGTGCTCCATCATGGTTAAAAATTGGGATATTCATGAAGCTTCCTTCCCAGTCAGTTTCCTTTGCCACCATTCCCCATCAGGAAGGAGGAACGAATTTTGTTCTGATTTGTTGATTTTGAGATCTATAGCTTTGCAAACAGCTGTTGGTCTTTAACAAACAGGTAGTCTTTTAGTAGCTTCATTCGGTTTTTTTTTCATTCTAGGTTATGCTTGATGCTGCACTGGCATGATATTCTATGCTTTCCATTGAACCAGAATTATTTGTATAGCATTTTTCATGACCACTGGACATCTCATGGCACTTTACATCCAGTAAAATACTTTTGAAATGCAGTCACTGTTGTAATTTAGGAAATGTGGCAGCCAATATGTGAGCTTCAAATTTCCACAAACAGCAATGTGATAATGATCAGTTAATCTCTTTTTGTGATGATGATTGAGGGATAGATATTGGCCAGGACACCAGGGTTAACTCCTCTGCTCTTCCTTGAACTAGTGGCCTCCTGGCTTGATGGTGATGGAGGTGTGAGAGATGTACTGGACTATGAGATTGCAGATTGTGGAGATATACAGTTTTGCTGCTTTAGGCCCATGTTTGAATTTTTTGGACTGTTTTTCTCTCCCATTTAGCAAAGCATTGGTACTTCACCACATAATGGAGGCAGTTCTCACTGTGAGGGTGAGACTTTGTCTTCATAATAAGTCTGGTAGTCAATCCTTCCAATGTGGACAGATATATCTGCAGTCGATAGATTGATCAGAATGAGGTCAAGTATGTCACTGCGTCACTTTAGTTGGAAACTGTTACAAATTAAATATTTCTAAAAATTAAAACAATGCAGCAACTTCTAGTTATGTAGCATCTTCAACATAGAACATCCCAAGATGCATCTGAGGAATGTTATGAAGCAAAATTTGAGTTATGTAAGGTGATATAGCCAAAAACTTGTTCAAAGATCTTAAGGAGTATTTTTAAAGAGGAAGGGGAGGTTTAGGGAGTGAATTCCAGAGATTGGGGCCTAAGCAACTGAAGGCATAACTACCATTAGCGGAGCAGTTAAAATCAGGAATGCTCAAGAGGCCTGGATTCGAGTACAGATACCTTCCAGGAGTGTCTGCCTGCTGGAAATTTGAAATGGGGAGGGTCAAGACCATGGAGGGAGTTGAAAACAAGAACAAAAATTTTTAAATTGCTGTTGCTTCATCAGGAACCAATATGGGTCCGTGAGCAATGGCATGATGGAATAGGGCTTGCTGCAAGTAACGACATGGGCAACAAAGTTTTGGGTAGCCTCAAATTTGTGAAGGGAATATTGTGGGAGGATGGCCAACAGTGCATTGGAATAGTCAGATATTAACAAAACAGAGGCATGGATCAGGGTTTCAACAGCAGATGGACTGAGGCGGGGGCAGAATCAGAGAATGTTCTGGAGTTGGAACTGGGTATTCTTCGTGCACATACAGCGTTGGGAGCCCGCCTTGGAGTCAAATCTGACACTAAGGATTGTGAACAATGGCTTCAGTCTTACCATTGTTTAATTGGAAGAAATTTCTGCCCATCCAACACTGGATGGCAGTCAAACAGTCTGATAATTTGGCAACAATGGAGAGTCATCTAGAGAGATAGTGGTGAGGTAGAGCTGGGTGTCGTCAGTGCACATGTGAAAACTAATGCTGAATTTTCAGATGGTGTCACTAAGGTGCAGCATTTATATGATAATTAGGAGGAGGTCAAGGATTGATCCTTGGGGTTTAAGAAGTAACACTGCGGAAACATGGAGAAAAGCTATTGTAGGTTATTCTATGGCTTTGATCAGATATAAGAATTGAACTAGCAAGTGCAATCCCATTCACCTGGATGATGGTGGAGAAGGATGGTGTGGTCAATCATGTCAAAGGTGCAGTCAGAGCAAGTCGGGATAGTTTACCGTTGCCACAGTCATATCCCTGACCAAGTGTTGCAGACTGGCACGTTCCAAAGCTTAGGACGATGTGCTGGGGATGCACTGAAGCTTGGGGCAGCCACCACAAAGGTGCAATTGGAAAGATCACTCTCTAAGACTTCTCAAGCCGTACTACACAAAGGGGCTGGAAATTTTATAAATCCCTCAGGCTCACATTGAATATACGGTGAATATTGCATGTATCACAATTGTATTGAAGCACTTCAGAGTGCATCATGATCTATGTAGACGACCTGAATATTATTGCACTCGTGATGGCCATTTTGAAATGTTTGTAATGTTCTTTCAGATATTTTATGAATAAAGCATATTTTGGGTGGAAAGATTGTTAGTCACATAGGATGTCAGAAAGATTATGTTTAGGGAAGATAGTTTTTAAGGGATGAAGTGCCTTCTATAACTGACCCAGTCACTAAAGGCAATATTGTCATCAGGCATCATTATCGGTTTGAATTTTGTGCATTTTTCTGGTTGTCTGTCTTTAATTTTAATGCACGTTTTAATTACTTCTGGAGTTGGATTTAGAAAAAGGGAAATTTTATATATTTATTAAGAGCAAAGGAGCCATATTGCACAGATATTTTTGTACACATAATATTTGTTTTTCCACTTTTTATTTTTCTGAACTGCTACATAAATTAGACTACCATGTTTATCTTAACAGACCGGTACAAGGGTCTTCCAACAGCAGCCCGAAAACTGCAGTTTTTGGAACTACAGAAAGAGCTGATTGATGATTTCAGGATTCGTCTGACTCAAGTAATGAAAGAGGAGACCCGTTCTCCTCTAGGATCCCGTTACTGTGCCATCCTGAATGCCGTCAACTACATAGCAGCAGTGCTAGCAGATTGGGCAGACAATGTGGTAAGAATATTCATGCCTCTTATGGAATACTTGTTTTTGATGGCAAGAATGGATACATCCGTTTCAAAATAACTCTGTATACTTTAAGTATCTCTGCCAATAGAGTAATGTGGACAAGAGTAGGTTGACTAAGTGTTATGACATTAAGTGAAAGGCTTATGTTTATATAAAGCCCCCATTACATTTTATTGAACCACTTAAAGTGCTTCACAAACTGTTAATTACTTTAAGCTATTAATGTGACTGCCATTTTGTGTGATTAGTTTTTGGTAGTGATTGCTAATGGAAATTGATCAGGCATTTTGAACGTCAGAATGGACTGACAAGGTTTCGGTTCAACAGTGATTTGAAAAAATAACCCCTTTAAAATGCTAAAATTCACATGCTATCAGGCTAGTTTGTTCACTAAATGTTACAGTATTTCAAATATTTCATTTTGTTCATCAGTGAAAACAACTGAAAGAAGTTTCTGAAGCAATTTAGAGACTGTTGAATCATGCTCTCCCTTTTCAAATCAATAAGCCAAGTGGTGTAGTGAAACTGTTTAATAATATAATATTATGAATTGTTTAACTTTATGAAAAATAATTAATTGCAGTACTGTGATGGAGGAGCAGAGTGATATTAAATATTGGGACTATACAGTTGACGTTATAGTAATTAGGGGGGATAAGGTGCATGCTTATGAAATTGGATCAAAAGTGCTATTTTCCAAGCTTAGAAATGTAATGCCCTCTTGTGCAGTTCTTCTTACAGCTTCAGCAAGCAGCACTTGAGGTTTGTGGAGCAAGAAACACCATGACTGAGTTACAGCTTGGCCAGCTGGCCTCTCTTGAAAGCTCTGTCTTTGATAATATGATTGATTTGCTAGAGCGCCTGCGATATGACATGTTGACACGACAAGTAGAGCATGTCTTTAGAGAAGTGAAGGACAAAGCAAAACCTTACAAGAAGGAAAGGTGAATATTTTGGAAATTTGATCAGCTGCTATATTGCATTTTCATGTATAACAGGAGAAATAAACGTCATAGCAATTAGTTAACTAAGATTTCAGTTAATTTAGTTAATTGTTTAGTTAAGTTAGTTAATTGATTACTGTCTATGGCATCAATAGGGAGGGATCGAATTTTTTTTTAATGAAATTAATGGCTTATCTTCTTGGATTGGGAGAAATATATCTTGAATCTTTCTGATTTGCTGCAGTGCCCATTAAAGGAAACGAATACTATTTAGTTACAAAAACCCCAGAAGGATTGAATTTATTTCAAAATCTCTGCACTTATTTAAACAGTTATGGTAGAGTTAGTATTCTTGGGGGTGATTCAGCGCCCATGCAAAGTTTACAAGCTGAATGCTACATCAGTTTTTTTTCCCCCTTGCAGCTGAAGACAGCATCATATTGGAATAGTGGCATCTTACTGGAACTTTACCAAAGCTGGGCAGTCTCCATTAGTGAATCTAGATATTGTCACAGCCAAATCTGATTTGGCCTAGCCTGACATCCATATGTGCATGTTCCATCTGGCGTCTCTACATCGTGTCTGAGAGTCCCTGCAGAAGTTAACTAACTTAATCCAGATCAGAAATTAAACTTGGAGTAATTCCAGGCTTGTATGCTTCAGGAAATCACACTGATACGCATTCATCTATTGAACAATTGGTAAAATCCAGTATTTGGCCTAGAATTTGGGAGACGAGTAACACTGAGGCTATCAGCGCTCAGCATTATAATGGAGGAAATATGGAAATTCTACAGTATTCATCTCTGCCAATCAATGAGAGCATGGCTGATCTCATTGTGACCATAACTCCACATTCCTGCCTGTCCATCCTAACCCTTGACTTCCCTGTAGTGCATTCCAGATCGTCACCACCATCTAAGTAAAAATGTTTTTCCTCACATTTCCCCCGAAACGTCCTGCCTCTCACCTTGGACATATGTCCCCTCGTGACTGAATTATGTATTATCTCCTCGAATGTCTGTTACCTCCTCTCTATCAGCTAATATTTTAATCTTTTTTTCAAGTCCACTTTAACTGACTCTGTCGTCATAGTCTTGTGATTGTCTTGTATAGACCAATGTTTCTCACCCCTCAGACTGAATGTGAAATTCTACCATGTTATAATCGCACTTGCATGAAGATGATCATTTACAACGACGGTCATTCACTAATCCTGTTTTATTGCCCATTGCCAGATTTTGCTTTGTATACATCATTTACATTTAATTTTATATTCCTTGCTTTATACTTCCTGATTTGGACTCTGTCTTGGTGAGATTCTTCAATCTGATCAGTTGAAGAACCTCTGTGTTGCTTTCTCTGCACACACATACCACAGATCCCCTTTGGATGATTCCATCCTGAAAAGATGACAGATTAGAGGAAATCTCTGTGGCCAAGCCTACAAAATATTTTCAGGCAGATGTGAGGTGAATGGTAAGCGTTATCCCTTTGCTGCTGACTGCAAAGTCCAAGCCATTAAATTTAATACAAAACAATTTCACGTTTAGTGTGGTCAGTTGTGACATGACATGTAGAATTGAATTCATTAATTTCATAAATTTGAGCAATTTGGTCCACTTGCAGAAGTTCTGTTCCCAAAATCTGTAAGGGTATTAACAACAAATTTAATTAGTTGCAAAAGAGTGGTACCAAGAACTTCAAAATGCAAATTAATGTATGCAATGTTTATGATAATGGTGTAACTGAATGTGGTTTTAATGAACTGTGTAAAGATTAACTCTGTTACAATTTAATAAATTTATCACTGCCATGTCATTTAGCAGAACCTGGAAGGAATATAAAACAGTCATGTTACACATGGTTACTGGAGACATTAATAATTTTAATCCAACTTTCAAGGATCACTGAATAATTGCTTTCCTGTGTAGTATTAAATGCTGAGCAAGATCCACCAAGGGCTCGATTTAAAGCAAATTAATATTTGATTATAATGAGCCAATGTTGAATCATCATTATATTTAACATTGATCAAAAATCAGTTTATTGCAAGGTTACACCTTACTACATTATACCTGGTTGACAGAGCATGAGGTTTTACACTCCGAAGCTCAGTCATTGATAGACATTAAAAAAAAATACAAGTAGTTTGCCAGTAGATATCATCATTTCTGAAAAAGGTTCGATGCATTGGCCGTACTAAATTCTCCCTTGGTGTACCTGAAAAGGCGCCAGAGTGTGCCGACTAGGGGATTTTCACAGTAATTTCATTGCAGTGTTAATGTAAGCCTACTTGTGACTAATAAATAATCTTTAACTTTAAATTCTTCCACAGAAATATTTTTTCTACAGAAATTCTTCCACAGACAAATTTTGTCTGGTTGTTTCCCATTCTTTTTGGATAAAATGTCCCATGATTACTTATTATGTACTGTCTATTTGTACAAAATATGTTACCTTCACTCTGAAGTTAAATATATTGATGAAACCTTTTCCTGTTTGAGTATTTCTCTCTCTGTCTTCTGCCCCCTCCCATTATAAAATGGATATTGTATTTGGTGGGTTCTTTTACAGTAGCTATTTTTTAAAAAGTTTATATTTTTATTGTCAAGTTTGGACATGAAACCTACTACAATCATATATTGCCTCTAACTGAAACTTGTTGATAACCTAATTATTTGAGGTTTGGTCTCATAGTTTTGCAGTTCAGATTTTGCTACATGATACACCATAACTACTTTTGTTGTGGCTGAAATAACTTGCTTATCCCACAGGTTGTCCTATTATACTGCCAATATCACCTGGGGTTTTATGTTAAAATCATATGCTGCTGCTGTTGTTTGCTAAGTTGAAGATGCATAGCATTGCTGTCACTTTGCTTGTAGTAACCACTCCTAATCGTTAGCTCAATGATTTAATTTCAGCACATTCCATAACTGGGGATTAAAAACTCTTTGGATACAAGATCACTAATGTAAGTTATTTATTTTATAGGTGGTTGTTTTTGCCATCTCAGTCGGACCAAGCAGTGATGAGTCTGTCTAGTTCAGCTTGTCCAATGTTACTGACTCTTCGAGACCTATTGTTGCAGTTGGAGCAGGAACTCTGTCACTCACTTTTCAAATCTTTTTGGCAAATGCTTGCTGAGAAGCTAGACTTGTTCATCTACCAGGATGTAAGTTACCAACAAATGAAAACTTAGATTTTTTAAAGAACTTTTAAGACTATGATTATAGCTTGTTTGAGCTTGCTTAGAAGTTTTACCTATTGCACCTTATTGAATTATTTTATAAGTTATTAAATAAATAAAATGTAGTCTGTAATTTGGGATTTCAAAATACATAAAATGCTTTGTAATTTATTTCCAAACCAGTAAAGCATAACCATTTCTATATTACAAGAAATAATAATCAAAAAATAGTCAAACATTTGAATATCATATAGATTAATAGGTGTGTACGCACTTCCCAGCTGGTTTGGATCAGTATGCAGGTAGAGTACCTCAAATCTTGCTATCTGAAAACTGGCCGTCGTCTTAATCCAGAAATTGTTTCCACACTCTACTTTGCATTTCAAAGATGTGTGGGTTAGCTTGATTGCCCATGCTAAATTGATCCTAGTGTCAGGGGGATTAGCAGGGTAAATGTGTGAGGTTATGGGAATAGGTCCTGGGTGGGATTGTGGTCAGTACAGATTCAATGGGCTGAATGGCCTCTTTCGGTACTGTAGGGATTCTATGGCTCTACCAGCCTAGCCCAGAAAAGCTCAGGGAGCTGCCAAGTACTGATGGGCTTCAGTTGCCTGATGTTTCCCATGCTCCAGCGAACTTTGACCCTGTCCAACCCAGTGCAAAGGTAGCAGAAACAGCTAAACTCGCCCAAAAAGAAAAGACTCTTGTAGAATATTTAGCTCTTTTTGTGCTTAGGATCAGGACATATGCCTATTCGTACTGTGGTACTAGGTACCAGCATTGAATTTTGATGCCATTGAGGCTACCAACTAGAAGCTCACAAGTTTAAATTCAAACATTGCACTTGATTCCCAAAAGCCTTAAAGTTCCCTGGGCACTTTTTGCCACCTTGCAGCTGGTCCAAGTCACTTCAAATGGAGTTAATAAAGAGTACTGTGCAATTTTGTTTGAATAAAAAACAAATAGTTTTCATTTCCAATACAGAGCATTTTTATCTGTGGCTTTCCTGTGTTCCCTATTCCCTGAATTAAGGTATTCCAATTTGAATGAAGGTGCTCAGACTTTTTTCCGAAAACCGGCAAGTTCTGAAATCTGATATTGGCTCGGTCCCGAAGTTGCCAGATTTGAGGTACTCTACCTGAATAATCAATTGACCAAGCTACAGTGCCAAAATAGAAAGGCATTGAAGTTACAAAGTTTGACTTGAACAGTTTGTGTTGGGGGTTTATTCTCCATGTGAACAAATAATCCTAATCATATTTATCTACCGTGTTCCCCCATCCCCTCAACTTATTTTTGTTCATCCACTTGTCAGAGCTAATCTTGAATATTTACAGCTTCTAACTCAAACGCCTGGAAATGAAATCCACAGCTTCACAACTTTATGCAAATAAGTTTCTCTTACTCACTTTTCTAAATCTCTTGGACCTAACCATGCATCGACAACCCCTCGACTGATAAACTTTTGTCTACTCTGTCTGGACCTTTCACATTTTTACTCCTACTATCATATTGTCTATGATAAAAAGGTACAGGAATAAAGGCAAGGGTGAAGGACATGGTGAGATGCTCTTGTGGAGAGCTGTAACATGCCAAGGGGCTGAATGGCCTCCTCCTGTGCAGTAACCATTTTATAACCTGTGTTCTAACAAAAAGAATCAGTCTTTCGAGTCCTTTTCATTTGCATTTTGTAATGATGCTAGGCACCATTCTATGAAATCATTCTCTCCAATTGCTCAATATTTTTTTCAATAACGTGGAACACCACATTGCACATGGTACTTTAATTGAGGTCTTTATAAAGTTATATACAGGCTTTCCTTACCTCAGGGCTGTTACGTTCTAGATATTATGCAATAAAACTTGATTCTATTCGCCTTTCCAAAGCTTCATCACCCAGAGATTCTGTGAATCACCACTCCAAATCCCATTTCATGGTGAGTGTATCCAGTTACCAGTACTTTCTCATGAAATTGTATGCTTCTGGAAGCAACTTCCTCCATCTTTAATGCCCTAGTCCTGATTAAAAACTTTCTCTCAGTGGCTATTCACCTGGTATGGCCCTCATCTCTGGTCCCGAGTGATGCAGACTAAAATGATATTGCAGGTTTTGTCATGTACCACCAAACCCGGCTTGACCACATAAAGCATTGTTGGGTTCTGCTCTTATCTAATCAGACTGTTGGAATGCAAAAATAACCCTGGCTGCTTTTTTGTGCTGCAAACCAACTTCTTAAACTTCTTTCCCCATCTCCTCCATCTTCCAGAATAAGTGCAAGAAACTTATGGACTTCTTTGTCACTAAGATCAAAACCATCCAATTAACTGCCTCTGCCACTGGGCCAATCTTTCTCTAAAATAACCCCAGCCCTAAACTTAAATTATTCTCTAGTTTCCTTATACCCTCTCTGAATTCATATTGCTCATGAAATTCCTTCACCGGGTAATGGAAAGTAGGGCTATGACAGATGAATTAAACAGGTGTTTAGCATATACCTTCACTATAGGCGCCACAAGTAACGTCCCAGAAATAGCTGTAAATCAGAAAATTAAGGCAGTGAGGAACTTGGAAAAATTGCAATCACCGGGGAATAAGTGGTATTGAGCAAATTGTTGGGTCTGCAGGCTGACAAATCCCCTGATCCGATAGACTTCACGCTAAGGTCTTGAAAGAAGTGACCAATGAGATTGTTGATGCATTGGTTTTAATTTTCCAAAATTCCTTTGATTCTGGGAGAGTTCCATTAGATTGGAAGATAGCAAGTGTAACTCCTTTGTCAAAAAGGGAGAGGGGCAGAAAACAAAAAACTGTAGGCCAAACATCTGTCAAAGGGAAAATGTTAGGAGCCATTATTGAAGATGTTGTTATAGCAGGGCACTTGGAAAAATTCAAGGCAATCAGTTGGAGCTAACATGGGTTTGTGAAAGGGCAATCATGTTTAAGCTATTTATTGGAGTTCTTTGAAAGAGTTGCACGTGCTGTGGATAAAAGGAAGTGGTGGATGTACTGTACTTAGATTTCCAGAAGGCATTTGATAAGGTGCCACATCAAAGATTACTGCAGAAAATAAAAGTTCATGGTGTAGAGGGTAACATTGGCACAGATTAAAGATTGGCTACCTAACAGGAAACAGTTGGCACAAATGTGTCTTTTCTGGTTGGTAGGGTGTGACGAGTGGTGTCCCACAGGGATCAGTGCTGGGGCCTCAACTTTTTGCAATTTTATATAAATGACTTGAATGAAGGGACTGAATGTATACTTGTTGGGTTTAGTGATGACACACCGATAGGTAGTAAAGTAAGTTGTGGGGAGGATGTAAGGAGGCTACAAAGGAATTAAGTGAGTGGGCAAAAACCTGGCAAATGCATATAATGTGAGCAGATGTGAAATCGTCCACTTTGGCAGGGAGAATAAATAAAATATGTTGTTCTAATGAGCTTTATTGGTATTGCACCAGTACAATTCCACTTTTGCACACAGGGCGCATTCTAATGCACAGCCATATAACTTAACCTCTTTGTAACTTGATGAAATTGGCAGTATGTGCAAATTATAAGGGGTTTTTAATCATGTTGAGTACTCATTTACAGTGGACTCTTAAAACTATCAGAGAGAAAAGATTTTCAGCTGATCACTTGGGTAAAGGAACAATTATCACTCAGTCGCTGCTTATCAATTATGACATTTTCCAGTTCCCTGAAAACTGTATATAAACTGTACATGAAGAAATGCATCATCTATTGAGTTTACTGCTATAGTTTTGTGGCATGGAGTGAGTTAATGTTTTGGTGTTGAATAACATGATCTTAAAAAGTGCCTATTAATGCTACAGCTATTAGTTTGCTGTCAGTTACTATCGGATTTTTAAATTGTTTTGCTTTTACTTTCAATTGCATAGATTATATTGGCAAATCACTTCAATGAAGGTGGATCAGCACAGCTGCAGTTTGACATGACTCGGAATCTTTTCCCACTGTTTGCCCATTACTGCAAAAGACCAGAAAACTACTTCAAACAGTATGTATACTGAGTGTGGGCTGAATATTTTCTGGCAGTTTTAGTTTAGTACCATACGTCGAAGAAATGTTGTTGCCTAATGCAGAATCTAGCATAAATAGGTCATCAATTTAAGTAAGAGGGGAGAGTAGAGTTTTGATTAAATGTTAAATTAATGTGGAATTATTGAAATAAAACTATTTGCATTCTTTTATTTTGAGATTATTGAGACATAGCTGCTGTAACTTTAAAATTAAATGTGCTGACAACATTTGAAAGTTTGTAAATGAGTACCATTTAGAATCAAAAGGCAAAGGAGGCCAATTTAGCATGTGCAAGCTACAGATTGGAATAATCTCCTGTTATCTTGTTCTTTTTATTATACCTTACCTTAAATATTAAGCTAAATCTCTTCTATGCATGGAATTTGATTCAATAGCTACTCAATGTAATCCCTACAGTGCAGAAGGAGGCCATTCGGCCCATCGAGCCTGCACCAACAACAGTCCCACCCAGACCTTATCCCTTAACCCCATGTATTTAACCTGCTAGTCCCCCTGACACTAAGGGGCAATTTAGCATGACCAATTAACCTAACCCGCACATATTTGGACTGTGGAAGGAAGCTGGAGCACCCGGAGGAAACCCACACAGATACGGGGAGAATGTGTGTGTGGAATTTGCACAGTCACCTGAGGCCAGAATTGAACCTGTATCTCTGGCACTGAGAGGCAGCAGTGCTAATCACTGTGCCACCATGCTGCCCATAATGTATTCCAATTTCCAACAACCTTGCATATTTAAAACAAAAACTCAAATTTACTTTTTTCCTTCAGTCACTAATCCTAATTTCATGTTTCCTTGCTACAAATCTACAGACCAATAGCAGTATCTTCACCAATTGCCCACTCAGTGTTAAATATCTGCTTAATCTCCCATTGCTACAGTGAATATGGCTCTAGGTTTTCTACAATTCATTCTCATTCCTGATATCATCTCAGATCTGCATCATGACTTTTTTATTAATTCTTGGGACGTGGGTGTCGCTGGCTAGGCCAGCATTTATTGCCCATCCCGAATTGCCTGGAGAAGGTGGTGGCGAGCTGCCCTGTACCACTGCAGTCCATGTTGTAAGTACACCTGTACTACTGTTCAGGAGGGAGTTCCAGGATTTTGACCACCCCTAATTGCATAGTTGATGACCCATTCCATAACTTTGCTGTTGATACAGAGTAGGCTAATCAGGTAGTAATTGACTGGGTTGATTTGTCCTGCTTTTTGTGTACAGGACACACCTGGGCAATTTTCCACATTGCCAGGTCAATGCCAGTGTTGGAAAGGCTTTGTTTGGGGCTCCGTAAGCTCTGGCGCACAAGCCTTCTGTACGATTGCTGGAATATTATAAGGACCCATAGCTTTTGAGGCATCCAGTGCCTTCAGCCATTTCTTGATATAACATGGAGTGAATCAAATTGACTGAAGACTGGCATCGTCGTGATGCTAGGGATCTCTGTAGGGGACTGTAATGGATCATTTGCAAATGCTTCAGTCTTGTATTTTGCACTGATGTGCTGGGCTCCCCCATCATTGAGGAAGGGGATACTTGTAGAACCTCCTCCTCCAGTGAGTTGTTTAATTCACAACTGGATGTGGCAGGACTTCAGAGATTAGACCTGATTGGTTGTGGCATCACTTATGTCCCTAGCTGCTTATACTGTTTGGCATGCAAGTGGTCCTATGTTGTAGTTTCACAAGGTTGACACCTCATTTTTAGGTTTGACCTGATGCCATGAGACTTCATGGGGTCCAGAGTCAATGTTGAGGACTCCCAGGGCAACTTCTTCCTGACTCTATACCACTATGCCGCCACTTCTGGTGGGTTTGTTCTACCAATGGGGCAGGACATACTCGGGGATGGTGATGTCTGGAACATTGCCAGTAAGGTATGATTTCGTGACTGTGACTATGTCAGGCTGTTGCTTGACTAGACTATGAGACAGCTCTCCCAATTGTGTCGCAAGTCCCCAGCTGTTAGTAAGAAGGACTTTGCAGGGTCAACAAGGCTGAGTTTGCCATTGTCATTTCTGATGCTGAGTGGTCAGCCCAGTTTCATTCCTTTTAGACTTTTTAATGGTTTAATGCAACTGAGTGTCTTTCTTGCTCATTTCAAAGGACATTTAAGAGTCAACCATGTTGCTGTGAGTCTTTAGTCACATGTAGGCCAGGCCAGGTAAGGACAGCAGATTTCCTCTCCTAAAGGACAATAGTAAACCACTTGCGATTTTATGGCAGTCAACAAATCATTAGACTTTTTAATTTCAGATTTTTATTGAATTCAAATCTCACCATTTGCCAAGATCCCCGGAGTAATATCCTGGGTCTCTGACTTGCTCGTTCAGTGAAAATACAACTGTGCCACCACCTCCCCATGACTCCAGTATTATTTCTATGATGTGGTGTCCAACACTCCGCACAGGACTCTCAACTATCTTGTAAAGTTTCATCACTTTTTTAACTTTGTACCCAGTGCTGCAATATATTAAACTTAAAATCCCATTTATCAATTTTCTATTTTTCCCTCTTTTGCAGTCCTGTATATGCGTATATCTACTCATTCTATTTCCTTACATTTGTTCTCCTGAGTTCTTCCGAATTTATGATTAGCAAATGGTGCTAATATTGCTGCATTTTGTCATTTTTGCATATGGAAATTGAGAACCCCCAAGGTGTGCTACTAATTATATTTTGCCAAACTGAGAACATCCATTCACTCCTCTCTGATATCTTAACATTTTAATACATTCCCCTCTTAATACATATCCACCATTTTTATTTCTTCCCCCACATTCTGCATAAATACTCAGGAAGTCCTTCTCTTGCCTTGCTTTGATAAGACTCAATAATTCTCTCCAGGGTGTATTGTATTCAGCAATCTCATATCAATATATGTATTTGACTATTTTAAAGAAAGGTATTTTAAGTAAAATAACTGTTGGTAAGAAAACCTGTTCAGATGCTTCAGATTAACATTGCATGCAAAGAAGTTATTTTGCTGTATTTATTTTAAGCAAACCAGTTTTATTCTTGTCGGCCAGGTTGCCATCTATCCTCTTGTTTTTATAGACCCATATAATTAACTTTTTTTGTTGACAACCAGTCACTACACATTTTAACTTCTCTGTTTTTGATAAATCTGGTTTCCCTGTCTATATTTTGCCCTAATTTTATTGGGAGTTTCTTATTTTTGGGCATAAGCTCCATGTTTTAAGGACTGCTTCTCAACTTAACAATGTTAGTTAAAAGCTCCCCATTATTATTGACCCGTTACTTCTCTGAATTTTGGTTAAACATTCTTATGGAGCTTGTAATTATATACATGTCAGTCATATGAAATTGTGTAATATGGAGTATTTTTACTAAATTTTACTAAGTCATGTGTAAAAATTCAGTATTAATGAAACATTTATAATTAGAAGAATGCTGAATGGGATGGAACGTTCTCAGACTTATTTTTTTCCCTAGAGTGAAAGAAGCTTGTGTCATCCTGAATCTGAATGTGGGATCAGCGCTGTTGTTACGTGAAGTGCTACAGACTGCTTCTGGCAATATGACTGATGCAGTTGCCTACTCTGAACAACCCACTGCAATAGCAGCTTTGAATGAAATTGGAGTTTATAAACTGGCCCCACAAGATGTTGAAAACTTGCTGAATCTAAGGACAAACTGGCCAAGTACAGGCAAATAAGTGAACCATTGATAAGCTGGAACATCATTGTTGCATTTAAAAATGAAGCATATAATTGATGTGACTCAACAGTGGTGTGTTTAGAAGGATAATGAGAGGAGATAGGCATACATGGACATGAATCAAACTTGTGAATTGAGCAATGACTAGAAACCCCAATCCAGAATGTTCTGCATTAAGTCCTATTGAATTAAAAATTATTGCACTAAAAAGACTCTTTGAATTTTAAAAAGACTATTCTGAGCACACAAACATCTAAGCAACTGTTTTTCTTTATTCTTTCATGTGATGTGAGCATTGCTAGAATATGCCAATGATTGTTTTTCATCCCTAATTGCCTTTACGAAAGTGGTGGTGAGTCACCTTCTTGAACTGCTATAGCCCATCTGCTGTAGCTAAAGCTAGGGAGGAAGTTCCAGGATTTTGACCAGTGACACTAATGTTCCAAGTCAGTGTGATGTGTGGCTTGGAGAGGAATTTGTAGGTGATAGTATTCCTATGCTTCTGCTGTCCTTGTCCTACTAGGTGGTAGAGGCTGTGGGTTAGTAGGTGCCGTCAAAGGAGGCTTGGTGAATTAATGCAATGCATCTTGTTTCTGGTACTCTTGTTACCATTGTGCTCCACTGGTGAAGGGAGCAAATGTTTAAGGTAGTGGATGGAGTGCAGGTCAAGTGGGCTGCTTTGCCATGGATGGTGTCAAGTCTCTTGTGTTGAAGCTGCATTATCCAGGCAAATGCAGAGTATTCCATCACACCCTTGACTTGTGCCTTGTGGATGCTGGAAAGGCTTTGGGGAGTTGGGAGATTGGTTATCTGCTGCAGCATCTGGCTTACTCTTGTAGCCACAGCATTTATATGGCTGGTCCTGTTAAATTTCTGATCAATGATAAACCTATTGGGGGCTTGAGGGGGTGGGATGGTGGATTCAGCATTGGCATTGCCATTGAATGTCAAGGCAAAATGGTAGGTACATGTGTGAACGTTACTTGCCAGTTATCAGCCCAAGTCTTAATGTTGTGCAGGTCTTGTTGTATATTGGTTTGGACTGTTTCAGAATCTGAGAAGTTTGGTACTGAACATTGCACATTCCTATCGGTGAAATCCCCACTTTTGACCTTATGATGTTGGGAAAATCATTGATGAAACAGCTGAAGATGGCTGGGCCTTGGGGAACTCCTGTAGTAATGTCCAGGGACTGAAATAAATAATTAACATCCAACAGCCACAACCATCTTTTTTTATGCTAGGTATGATTTCAACCAGTGGAGTGTTATCCCCCTGTACCCAATTCCCATTGACTTCAACTTTGCTTCTTGAAGCCAAGTTTGATCAAAAGCTGCCTTGATATTGAGTTCAGCTTTTTAAAAATTCATTCATGGGACATGGGCCTTGCTGGCTGGTCAGCATTTATTGCCCATTCCTAGTTGTCCTTGAGAAGATGGTGATGAGCTGCCTTCTTGAAACACTGCAGTCCATGTGCTGTGGATTGACTCACAATGCTGATTGATATATCTATGGACCAAGACTGCAATGAGAGCAGAAGCTGAGTGGGCCTGGCTGAACCCAGTAAGCATTGTCAGCAAGTTATTGGTGTGTAAGCGCAGAGTTGTCACCAACATTTTCCCTTACTTTGCTTGATTGGAAGCAGAGTGAAGCCCTGGTAATCGTCTGGATTGGATTTCTCTGTTTCATGCGTGGAAATGTTTCCATAGTGCCAGGCACAGACCAGTTTTGTAGCTGTACTGGAATGGTATGACTCAGCATGTGGTTAATTTTGGAGTATAGATCTTCAGTGCTACTGCTAGGATATTGCCTTTGCTGTATCTAATACTGAATTTGGTTACTGATGCTTCAGCCTTGCCTTTTGCACCAAATATGCAGGGCTCACCCATCGTTGAGCATGGAGATTAAGGTAGAAACTCGTCCTCCTCCTCTTGGTTGTTTAATTGGCCACTCAACTGGATGGGGCAGGTTTTCAGAGCTTTTATCTGAATTGATTGTGGGATTGCTTAGTGCTATTGCACACACTTTCTGCTGTTAGGTATGCATTTATTCTTTTGTAGCTTCAGCACATTGTTTTCAATGTTATGAGAATGCTATTTTTATACAAAAGAAAATGGTGTTCAATGCATGTCAATTTAGCCATACAAGGCCCCAGAATATTTATGATGTGGAGATGCCAGCGTTGGACTGGGGTAAACACAGTAAGGAGTCTTAACAAGACCAGGTTTTTCAGGGCGGCACGGTAGCACAGTGGTTAGCACTGCTGCTTCACAGCTCCAGGGACCTGGGTTCGAGTCCCGGCTTGGGTCACTGTCTGTGTGGAGTTTGCACATTCTTCTCGTGTCTGCGTGGGTTTCCTCCCACAGTCCAAAGATGTGCGGGTTAGATTGATTGGCCAGGTTAAAAAAAAAATTGCCCCTTAGAGTCCTGAGATGTGTAGATTAGAGGGATTAGCGGGTAAATATGTGGCGGTAGGGCCTGGGTGGGATTGTGGTCGGTGCAGACTCGATGGGCCAAATGGCCTCCTTCTGCACTGTAGGGTTTCTATGATTTCTAGGTTTAAGTCCAACAGGTTTATTTGGTAGCAAATGCCACTTAGATCTCCCACTCACCTGACGAAGGAGCAGCGCTCTGAAAGCTAGTGGCTTTTGCTACCAAATAAACCTGTTGGACTTTAACCTGGTCTTGTTAGACTCCTTAACTAGAATATTTATCATATATACCTTGTAAAATACTATCAAGGTTATTATGGAAAAATTAATGAGGACATTGTATCTGGACCAGTTTACATTGCAGTTTATTGTAACTTGGTTGTTTTTATTTTGCACGAGTGGTTTGTTAAGCTTGTGCCAATTCCAGTGTTGCTTCTGTTCACTTATCCACATATTTATTAAATCTGTTTAGCAGTTTTTAGCCTCAGTCTGAGATTACTGAAATATGCCTTTTCAGTCTATAGGTAGTGATACAACTGTGAAGTTGATTCTGTGACAGACTACAAATTAGCTAGCCATGGGGAATGTAGAAACACTTTCCAGGTCATTAGGAGCAAGGGCTCACCTATGGGAGTTTTATAAGATGCATAAATGTACTGAGGTGAGAAATTGCAGAGTTAGTGGGCCATATGTGCAGCAAAGCTTCCTCTATTGTAAATGCACCAGTATGCACTTGGCATTTAAATTTTAATGGAGTAATCTTAGCCTAACCTGCTTCATGGAAAAGTAATAGTGAGATCTAAAATGGACAATCAATCTAATTGTGTCTTTCCAGGCAGATATTGTAAAGATTACTATCCCAGAGTTAAATTTGATCCCTTTGCATATATGCTTGCAAAAAGAGAACAGATGAAACATATTCTGTACTACTTGTATTCAGTCGCTATTCATGTTTTGTCTGTCCTCATTCTCCTTGAATGCATAAACTCTTGCGTGATATATTTGTAACTACCCAACTTTAGCCCAATTGTGACAGGAGTGACATGTTCCACACTAGTACGGAGACAAAAGATCAGATTAAGTATTATAGTCCATCAGCTCATACAACAAAAAGGAACATTAGATTACACTAGGCAAAAAATAAAGCAGTGAACTCCTAAGTCATAGCCCAGAGAACCAACAAAGTGGTAAATCTTAATTGGTCTCCACAGACTTCATTAAGTGCAGGACAAACCACCCCCTGGACAGTCCAACAATGAAATGACTTCAAGATGCATTCGTTTATCAGCAGCCGAACTGCACAGTAAAAATGAAAGCCATCAACAATTATAGTTGCTACGTATTGTGTGTTAACCAGTTTAGGAAGCC
The DNA here is from genome assembly GCF_964213995.1 of Mustelus asterias. NCBI lineage: Eukaryota > Metazoa > Chordata > Chondrichthyes > Carcharhiniformes > Triakidae > Mustelus > Mustelus asterias. The sequence goes on from NC_135819.1 coordinate 60,942,247, forward strand.
ATGAGTAATAGTTCAGGGTAATTTCATCTTGGCAGCCACCTGGTCAGTTGATACTGCATTAAGAGGCAACAACTCGGCTGACAGGTGCTATGGGATCACACAAGCAAGCACATTGAAGTTAACCCAGCAGCTTGGAATCATCTGTGTGGATAAACATATTGGTATCAGCTTAAATTGGTAATTAAGCAAAATATAACAGTAGCAGCTTCCATACGGAAGTGGAATGGACGGGATTGATTCTCTGCTTAAAGGACTGCAGCTTATTTTAGCCACAGAAAGGAATATTTTTATTACATCCCATTTAACAGCAGGAAGAAATGGAGAGATTTTGTAAATGATCTTGGTTCCAGCAGTACTAGTTACAAATATGAGGGACTTTTTCCAATGGAAATAAGGGTCTTTAGAATGCAACAGGATCCACAAATGCAAGTAAAATACTTGTGGAAATGTATTATAAAACATGTATTCTAAAACCTAGTTAGATTCAGATTGAAAACAGAGCTCAACACTGGCAAACATTGTAATAACCACTAAACTTCAGGCTCTTTCACCTTTTGCCTTGTGAATCTTACAAATATATAACACTGATCTAGTCTAATTTGTTGCACAATGAAGAGAATTACAGGAAAGCAGGTCCAGTGCTAAGCAGCCATCATCTCTGTTGCAAGGTTATTTGATGTCTCATCATGTTCAACCATTCGGCTATTTATATATCTCCAAGGTAGAGACCTAACCACGTGCTATCTTCATGCCAACTTCTCTCAGATGCTCTTTACACAGCCTTTCCAGTCTCCAAGTAGTCTCAACACCAGGTTAAAGTCCTACAGGTTTATTTGGTAGCACGAGCTTTCAGACACTGCCCTTTATCAGGTGAGTGCAGGATTTGTTTCACAAACAGGGCATATATAGACACAAACTCAATTACAAGATAATGGTTGGAATGCGAGTCTTTACCAGCAATCAAGTCTTTAGAGGTGCAGACAATGTGAGTGGAGAGAGGGTTAAGCACAGGTTAAAGAGATGTGAATTGCCTCCAGCCAGGACAGTTAGTGAGATTTTGCAAGCCCAGGCAAATCATGGGGGTTACAGATAGTGTGACATGAACCCAAGATCCCGGTTGAGGCCATCCTCATGTGTGCGGAACTTGGCTATCAGTTTCTGCTCAGCGACTCTGCATTGTGTGTCATGAAGGCCACCTTGGAGAACACTTACCCGAAGATCAGAGGCTGAATGCCCTTGACTGCTGACGTGTTCCCCAACAGGAAGGGAACACTCCTGCCTGGTGATTGTCAAGCGATGTTCATTCATCCATGTTGTAGCACCTGCATGGTCTCCCCAATGTACCATGCCTCGGGACATCCTTTCCTGCAGCGTATCTGGTGACTTGGCCAACATTGTCTACAAGAGTATGTACCGTGTGCCTGGTGGATGGTGTTCTCACATGAGATGATGGCATCCATGTCAATGATCCGGCACATCTTGCAGAGGTTGCTATGGCACGGTTGTGTGGTGTCATGGTCACTGTTCTCCTGAAGGCTGGGTAGTTTGCTGTGTACAATGGTCTGTTTGAGGTTGCACGGTTGTTTGAAGGCAAGTAGTGGGAGTGTGGGGATGGCCTTGGCAAGATGTTAGTCTTAATCAATGACATGTTGAAGGCTCCGGAGAAGATGTAGTACTGGAAGTACTGGACGATGAGGGGTACTCTGCCCGCTGTGTCCGTCTCCTGAGGTCGGTGCGGTTTATCACTGTGGCATGTCGGAACTGTCGATCAGTTCAGCGCCATATCCTGTTCTTATGGAGGGCGTCTTTCAGTGTCTGTAGATGTCTTATGATCCTCCTCATCTGAGCAGATCCTGTGTATACGGAGGTCTCGTCCGTAGGGGATGGCTTCTTTAACGTGTGAGAAGTGGAGCATCGTGGGGTTATCCATGGGCTTGCGGTACAGTGAAGTGCTGAGGTGACCGTCCTTGATGGGGATGCGTGTGTCCAAGAATGCAACCGATTCTGGAGAGTAGTCCATGGTGAGTCTGATGGTGGCATGGAACTTGATGTTATCATGTAGTTGTTTCAGTGATTGTTTGCCACGAATCCAAAAGGAAGAAAATGTCATCAATGTATCTAGTGTATAGCGTTGGTTGAAGGTCCTGTGCGGTGAAGAAGTCTTGTTCGAACCTGTGCATGAAGATGTTGGCATATTGAGGTGCGAATTTGGTCCCCATGTTCTATGTGTCTGGATGAACTGTTTGTTGAAGTTGAAGACATTGTGGTCCAGGATGAAGCGGATGAGTTGTAGAATTGTGTCTGGAGATTGGCAGTTGTCAGTGTTGAGAACTGAGCCAATTGCAGCAATGCCATCGTTGTGGGGGATGCTGGTGTAGAGTGCCGAGACATCCATTGTGACGAGGAGTGTTCCTGGTTCAACTGCTCCATGGGTGCTGAGTTTCTGTAAGAAGTCTGTAGTGTCATGACAGAAGCTGTTGGTTCCTTGTACAATGCGTTTCAGGATGCCCTCGACCTAACCAGAGAGGTTTTCACACAGGGTCCCATTACCTGATACGATGGGACGGCCGGGTGTGTTGGCCCTATGTATCTTTGGGAGGCAGTAGAGATCTCCAACACGAGGAGTATGTGGGATGACAGCATGGAGGGTGCTCTGAAGATCCAGATCAAAGGTCTTGATCAGTCTTAAGTTGATGGGTGTGTTCTTTGGTCAGATCTGCGGGTAACTGTAGGTGTTCCTTGTTGTTCACTTGTCAGTACACTTCTTTGCAGTAATCCGTTCTGTTCAGTATGACAGTGGCCCCTCCCTTGTCTGCTGGTTTGATGACAATGTTGCGGTTGTTCTTGAGTGCGCGGATGGTGTTGCATTGTGCTTGGGTGACGTTCGGGATTGCCTCGAGTGCAGCTGATTAATCTGGCATTGACACACCACCTGACAGCTTGGGCAGACATGTCGAGTCGAGGGCAGCGCCCTTCCGGAGTCGTCCAATTCAACTTTTTCCTCTTCAGTCACTGCAGATCTGTCAGCTGTTCTGGTTCATTGGTTGTCTCATCGGGTTCGCTTTTGGCCTCTTGGGGTTTGTGGAAAAACTCCCAGAGCCTCATTTGTCTGAAGAATTCCTGTGTCCCCGCTGCAAGACAGATGGGGTCCATTTTGGTGGACATCCGTATACACAGGATCTGCTCAGATGAAGAGGATCGCAACAGACACTGAAAGATGCCCTTGTAAGAACAGGATATGGCGCTCAACTAATCGATCGATAGTTCCGATGTGCCAAAGCGAAAAACCGCACAGACCTCCTCAGAAGACAAACACGGGACACGGCGGACAGAGTACCCCTCGTCGTCCAGTACTTGCCAGAGCGGAGAATCTACGATATCTTCTCCGGAGCCTTCAACATATCATTGAAGACTGAACATCTTGCCAAGGCCATCCCCACACCACCTCCCACAACTTGCCTGGGCTTGCAAAATCTCTCTAACTATTCTAGCTGGAGACAATTCACACCTCTTTAACCTGTGCTTAACCTTCTATCCACTCTCATTGACTGCACCTGTAAAGACTGGATTACCTGTTGAAACTCGCATTCCAGCCATTATCTTGTAATGGAGTTTGTGTCTATTTTTGCCGTTTGTGAAACAAATCCTGCACTCACCTGATGAAGGGGCAGCGCTCCGAAAGCTCGTGCTACCAAATAAACCTGTTGGACTTTAACCTGGTGTTGTGAGACTACTTACTGTGCCTACCCCAGTCCAATGTTGGCAACTCCACATCATGGTTTCCAATCCCACATTAACCCTTGTCAGAATACTTGGGTAAGGAGTTGAAGAGATGTAGTACAAAATATTTCCAGTCTACCTCTTCTACTCCAAGTTTGACTTTACAAATTCAGATGGTCTGAAGCTTTACAACTCTTACAGATTGCATTCTCTTCCTATTCAGAGGAGTGATAATCTCAGTTGCATTGGGTTGCCTTTGTTGCTTTGGACTTGAAATTGTAGTACTTGGTGTTTCAAATACTTAGGTTTCAACATCTGGTTCATTTCTTGCATGCTTTTGTGCAATGTTTTTCTTCATCTGGATACCATGGGTTTATCCTGTTGCTTCCAGAGGGAATGTTTGCTCCGTTCATTCAAAGAGTAGACTTAGGTTTTCTTTCTGGAAGCTTGACATTTCAAAAATAATGGAACAACCTTCATTTCTACCTATTTCATAATTTTAGCTAAATATTTGTTCACTCTTATTTTCCAGTTCCTTTTCAAACCTATGAATCTTTTTCATTCAGCTCAGCAACTAGTAGTCTTTGTTTCAGAGTGATCTGCAGAAGCGTTAACAACTTCACATGCGCATTCAGTTCCTTTTGGAATCTTTCTTCCATGGTCATTGACTGCTCCTTTGACTCTTTCAATCCACTTTCTACTTCTTAGAATTATCCTTATCCGAGCCTATATTTGCTCTTCCATACTGTGCATCTCATCTTTCACTTTGCAGTTTGACCTCTGTATACTTCAACACTTTCTCCACTCTCAACCTTTTCATACATAGAAATGGGAAGTAAGTTTGTTAATGCTAAGTTTTCAAAGGTATATATTTTTCCAAGTTTTCTTCAGCTCTGCAGTTTTTCCTGTGCTTCCTCCTAGAATATTGAACATCACTGTCTTCTGTCCACTGGTTTTACAGTTCTTCAAACAGTATTTCAGGGAAGTAACATAAGTATCTTTTCTGCCTGAGTTCTTCCAATGCAACTTTGGATACGAACATTTTCCTGTGGAATAAGTTCACTTTCTTTTTGCAGCTTTTGTTGCCTTCCTTCATTCACAGCCTTACATCAGCTCAAATTAGGTCTAGTTGTTTTAATTTACTATCCATGGATGTCTTATAGAACAGGGAGTACAAGCTTTATTTTTTTACATCACGTGGCAGTCAAATGTATTTCAGATTTCCAACATCCGCAGCATTTTGCTTGTGTTTAATTCATTGCCACTTTTCCGGAAGTGCCTACCTTGAAGTCCTGCTCTTCTCTCAGACAGGATTTCAGTTCGTCACTTCCCATTCTCCTCCTGGTATTTGATAAGGTGTATCTGCTACTTTACCTTTATGCCATTATTAGCACCTTCTTTGGTCTTTAACATTCCCTCTGTCTTGTTTCTATGACCTCTGTCAATCCCTCCTGAGATCCCACCTTCTCCACCACCATCTTTTTTAGGTGATCTCCAGCCATGTCCTCCATTGAGACACACTTCACTGAGGTCAGACTATCTACTATCATTTGACGCTACATCACAATGTGGGCAGTAAAGTTCCGTCACTCCCACATTAACCCTTGCGAACCAGAACACCCTTGTAGAACATAGAACAGTACAGCACAGAACAGGCCCTTCGGCCCATGATGTTGTGCCGAGCTTTATCTGAAACCAAGATCAAGCTATCCCACTCCCTATCATCCTGGTGTGCTCCATGTGCCTATCCAATAACCGCTTAAATGTTCCTAAAGTGTCTGACTCCACTATCACTGCAGGCAGTCCATTCCACACCCCAACCACTCTCTGCGTAAAGAACCTACCTCTGATATCCTTCCTATATCTCCCACCACGAACCCTATAGTTATGCCCCCTTGTAATAGCTCCATCCACCCGAGGAAATAGTCTTTGAACGTTCACTCTATCTATCCCCTTCATCATTTTATAAACCTCTATTAAGTCTCCCCTCAGCCTCCTCTGTTCCAGAGAGAACAGCCCTAGCTCCCTCAACCTTTCCTCATAAGACCTACCCTCCAAACCAGGCAGCATCCTGGTAAATCTCCTCTGCACTCTTTCCAGCGCTTCCACATCCTTCTTATAGTGAGGTGACCAGAACTGCACACAATATTCCAAATGTGGTCTCACCAAGGTCCTGTACAGTTGCAGCATAACCCCACGGCTCTTAAACTCCAACCCCCTGTTAATAAAAGCTAACACACTATAGGCCTTCTTCACAGCTCTATCCACTTGAGTGGCAACCTTTAGAGATCTGTGGATATGGACCCCAAGATCTCTCTGTTCCTCCAGTCTTCAGAACCCTACCTTTGACCCTGTAATCCACATTTAAATTAGTCCTACCAAAATGAATCACCTCACATTTATCAGGGTTAAACTCCATTTGCCATTTTTCAGCCCAGCTTTGCATCCTATCTATGTCTCTTTGCAGCCTACAACAGCCCTCCACCTCATCCACTACTCCACCAATCTTGGTGTCATCAGCAAATTTACTGATCCACCCTTCAGCCCCCTCCTCTAAGTCATTAATAAAAATCACAAAGAGCAGAGGACCAAGCACTGATCCCTGTGGCACTCCGCTAGCAACCTGCCTCCAGTCCGAAAATTTTCCATCCACCACCACCCTCTGTCTTCGATCAGATAGCCAATTACCTATCCAATCGGCCAACTTTCTCTCTATCCCACACTTCCTTACTTTCATCATAAGCTGACCATGGGGGACCTTATCAAAGGCCTTACTAAAATCCATGTATATGACATCAACTGCCCTACCTTCATCAACACACTTAGTTACCTCCTCAAAAAATTCAATCAAATTTGTGAGGCACGACTTGCCCTTCACGAATCCGTGCTGACTATCCCGGATTAATCCGCATCTTTCTAAATGGTCATGAATCCCATCCCTAAGGACCTTTTCCATCAATTTACCAACCACCGAAGTAAGACTAACCGGTCTATAATTACCAGGGTCATTTCTATTCCCTTTCTTAAACAGAGGAACAACATTCGCCACTCTCCAGTCCTCTGGCACCATCCCCGTGGACAGTGAGGACCCAAAGATCAAAGCCAAAGGCTCTGCAATCTCATCCCTTGCCTCCCAAAGAATCCTAGGATACATTTCATCAGGCCCAGGGGACTTATCGACCTTCAGTTTATTCAAAGCTGCCAGTACATCCTCCCTCCGAACAACTATTTCCTCCAGCCTATTAGCCTGTAACACCTTCTCTTCCTCAAAAACATGGCCCCTCTCCTTGGTGAACACTGAAGAAAAGTATTCATTCATCACCTCGCCTATCTCTACTGACTCCATACACAAGTTCCCACTACTGTCCTTGACCGGCCCTAACCTCACCCTGGTCATTCTTTTATTCCTAACATAAGAGTAAAAAACCTTGGGGTTTTCCTTGATCCGACCCGCCAAGGACTTTTCGTGTCCCCTCCTAGCTCTCCTAAGCCCCTTTTTCAGCTCATTCCTTGCTAACTTGTAACCCTCAATCGAGCCATCTGAACCTTGTTTCCTCATCCCTACATAAGCTCCCCTCTTCCTTTTCACAAGACATTCCACCTCTTTCGTGAACCATGGTTCCCTCACTCGGCCATTTCCTCCCTGCCTGACAGGGACATACCTATCAAGGACACCCAGTATTTGTTCCTTGAAAAAGTTCCACTTTTCATTAGTGCCTTTCCCTGACAGTTTCTGTTCCCATCTTATGCCCCCTAATTCTTGCCTAATCGCATCATAATTACCTCTCCCCCAATTATAAACCTTGCCCTGCCGTACGGCCCTATCCCTCTCCATTGCAATAACAAAAGACACCGAATTATGGTCGCTATCTCCAAAGTGCTCTCCCACAACCAAATCTAACACTTGGCCCGGTTCATTTCCCAGTACCAAATCCAATGTGGCCTCACCTCTTGTCGGCCTATCCACATATTGTGTCAGGAAACCCTCCTGCACACACTGCACAAAAACTGCCCCATCCGAACTATTTGACCTACAAAGGTTCCAATCAATATTTGGAAAGTTAAAGTCCCCCATGACAACTACCCTGTGACCCCCACACATATCCATAATCTGCTTAGCAATTTCTTCCTCCACATTTCTATTACTATTTGGGGGCCTATAGTAAACTCCTAACAACGTGACCGCTCCTTTCCTATTTCTAACTTCAGCCCATATTACCTCAGTGTGCAGATCCCCCTCGAAGTGCCTTTCCGCAGCCGTTAGACAATCCTTGATTAACAATGCCACTCCTCCACCTCTTTTACCAGCTTCCCTACACTTACTGAAACAATCTGTACTACAATCTTGTGAATAATGATCAATATCATTCTCCTTCCATGGATAGTTCTCCAGTATGATAAATAAACTACTATAACATAGTCCTGGATGTTGCTGTACCATTTGAAAAAAATGATATTCAACATGCATGTACTATGAATAGTTAAATAATTGTGTAACATTTGCTGCAGCTTTGAAGGACAGATGCCTTAGTATTTAATACAAATGATGCTCCGGTAGAGGTGCATATGAACTTTGGTAACGAAAGGAGTATAAACATCAAAACTGCTGGGTGAATCAGTCACATTTTACTTATCTATGACTGCATGATGCAAAAAAATTGTCAAATTAACTATGTCAAAGGACCTGAATTACGGATACATGATCAGTAATTTATATGTTTCAAGTCCAAATTAGGTGCCAGATGGGCATGTGAATTTTTGCAGACTGATGTCTGTTTGTATTCTAATAGACAAATTAGGTTCTTAATTTCTGCATTGACCGAGACTCACCCCAGCTATTTGGTTGGGGCTCATTTGGTCAAGCCACAATAAACTGATAGATCTCCAGCATTCGTAGGCTACTTCAGTTGGCACACTTCTACTTTGCAGATTATAAAAAAACTCATCCATTCACAAGAGAATAAATAAAAAGCTGAATTTATTTACCATACCATCTCCCAAATTATATCAAAAATATCAAAAGACATTTCAGTAGTCACTAGCTCTATTTGTAAAAAAAACCTCTAAAATGTCATTTTAACATAAATTTACAGGCGTTCTCTACTTGGTCTGTTTTACATACAATTAAGAAATGACTTTTTCAAAAGCTTTCCACAATTTCTATCTTAATCTTGAGCCAATTTGAACAAGAGAAAAGTATAAAAATCATGCCATTTTCATTGTAATAATTAGCTAGAAAATGTATCAGAATGCACACAAATGGCAGTAGTTATTGATGGTTGTAATATGAAATTTCAAAAAGGTTGCTATTAACAATGAAGCATTAGATTAGAAAGGCAACATACCATACTGTACAAGACTCAACCCACTATGATAGCAGAGTTTAGTATAATTGTGGGCCAAATTATAAAAGCATTCTTAGGGCTCAGATAATTTATATTCTTTAAAATAAAAATGTAGTTCAGTACAAGATGATCTCATATCAGCAACTATGTTGTTTACATTTTTACTGGACAATTTTCCACAGGTTTTATAGACCAAGTTTATAATACATTATAGAATATTAGTTAATTTACAAAATAATGGACTTCAAGCATTGAATTAAGAACTGCAAAGATGATCAGCTGAGTAAAAATAACACTATTTTCTTTCTAGGTAATAAAATTTAACATCTGAGCTTCCATTATGTAAAATGGTCATGTCAAAGGTCCGTTGTTTTATTCTCAAGCGCAGCTGCTATTTGCTGCAGTCGGACAGAGAGCTGCATCTTTTGTGCTGCTTGGTCTTCTTCTAAGGCTTTTATTATCTGTAAAGCCAAGGAGTGTTGTAATATTAATACTGAAATTAAACTACAAGTTGAAATAGCACGTTATAATATATTGCATCACCGACAGCCCCACACTTGTGTTGATTAGATTCATTTTTCTCAGATTTAATATAGTATTCATAGAACTTCATAGAATTCATCGAACCCCTACAGTGCAGAAGGAGGCCATTCGGCCCATTGAGTCTGCACCGACCACAATCCCACCCAGGCCCTACCCCCACATATTTACCCGCTAATCCCTCTAACCTATGCATCTCAGGGGCAATTTTAACCTGGCCAATCAACCTAACCCGCACATCTTTGGACTGTGGGAGGAAACCGGAGCACCCGGAGGAAACCCACGCAAACACAAGGAGAATGTGCAAACTCCACACAGACAGTGATCCAAGCCGGGAATCGAACTCGGGACCCTGGAGCTGTGAAGCAGCAGTGCTAACCACTGTGCTACCGTGCCGCTATATAAAAAGGTGATCATGAAAACAAATGTAACTTGAGTGAAATTGTAATGAGCATCAGTGATCTTTCAGTATTTACAATACAATTGTTATATTTTGCAGTTAAAACAGGTTTATATATTTGTCAGCAACAGTAAACTAAAACATAGGTGGCATTTGTTTAAAATTACACAAATCTATATAGGGTTATGAGCATGTACAGTAACCAAAACACAAGCATCATTTTTAAAACAAAACTCACCTCATCATAGTATTTGTTTGTGTATTGGTATAACTGATGCAATGCTATCATAGTATTCAGTTTGTCTGTATGAGCCTGGAAAATAACCAAACAACAAACATTGCACATCTCGAAGCACAGATAAGTCATAGCACTAACAACATTTTTCCTTTTATATTTGTTTTAAGATCCACAACTATATCCCTGTTGATATCACAGGGATTTATTTAGGTGTACAAACAGCAATGGCTACACTTCCCTTTCCCTGCACCATCACCTCAAGTTCCCATGGGAAACACTAGGCTTCCTCCATCCCCATATCTTAGCAACAGCATCTGGAGGAAAAAATCAGTTTCTCGCATGCTAATAATATCTAGCAATGCCTCTGCCTCCAAGCAACTGAAACTCTCATCCATGCCTTTGTCACTTTCAAATGCAACACTGCCAACATTCTGCTCATTTTCCCCCAAACTATTGCACATATTTTCACCTGCATTAAATCCCACTTGGCCAACACTCCCATCTTACTGAATGCAGGTCCAGATTTAATATCTTTAACTTTGCTGAGAAAGACCTTCATATCCTTGTCAAATGTTCTTTGTAATTGCATCCAGCCCTAAATCCTTTCCTGAATGCTTTGTTCCTCTCAATCCAACATTTCTGTGCATTCCTTCCTCACTGGGAGAACTGTGATTAGCCAGTGCAATCCTCTTCTTTGGATCTTCCTACCCAAGTCTCTCTATCTTTTCCCCTGTTTTTAAAATGTTGAGTAGACCAACTTCTTCATCTGTACCTATGTATACACCTCCTGACCTCCCTTTCCAATGCTTCTTTTCCTTACTCTGAAGAAGGGGTGCGCATTGTGCAAGACCTATTATATAAAATATCTGGAATGAGAGCAATTGGATGCACCATTCACAATCTTGTTTGTTCTGTTGGTTTTTATATTTTAAATTATTTTGATAAGCTGCATATTTTATGAATTTTAGTTGACATTTGAATGCATATATTTAATCCAGATAAAAATTGTCAATTATTTTGAACAGAATTTATTAAACCTATAGAAGGGGTGTCTGGACAAATACATGAATAGGATGGGAAGAGAGAGATATGGTTCCCGGAAGGGTAGGGGGTTTTAGTTCAGTCAGGCAGCATGGTCGGTGCAGGCTTGGAGGGCCAAAGGGCCTGTTCCTGTGCTGTAATTTTCTTTGTTCTTAAAAAATAATTATTGAAAATCCAGGCAAATCACAGTAGAAAAGGTACCATTGCCACTATCAGAAATTTTCTGGGTCTGCATCCAGAACATTGTCAGATTATGCAGGTTTCTTTACAGATGTGTTATGGAAAATCTCCTTACCCATCTATGATTTACTTTGCATTCATTTACTTAGGTGATCCAGTACATCTGGTTGCTGCCTCAGGAAATCTCTGCTAATATTTTCAGCAATTCACAGAATGGATTACACATCCCCCAACCTCAAAAAAAGATCAAAAAAAGATAACACTTACCCTTGAGACCTCAGCTAAGTGAGTGTTCATATCTTGATCACTGACTTGCACCATCTGACGAATACCCTTGTAATAGCTGTTAAACAAAAAGTGAGAAAGAAACGATCAACTACAACACTAGACTATCGCAGAGCGAGGCAAGAATGTGTCAGTTTGGAACATTGGCTGAACTTTTCCAGCTGTTCACACTGACAGGATCTTCCAGTCCTGCTGACAGCGCACCATGGGGTTTCCCAGCTGCGAGGGATGCATTCAACAGGAAACCCCATTGACAATGGTGGCACCAGAAAATCTCAGTACCACCCAATGGCGGACCACCTCTGCCAAACACACAGCAGGTTATGCAGAAAATACTACCCCTAGTCTTGGGTACGAGTTCTCTTCCATTTCAGCAGCCTGGCACCAGCAATTCTTTCGACATCAACACGTCTCAACTATCGAAAGGAAAGCCATCAACATTTCCCAATCCTCAAAGCACATAGCTCCCACACTGCCCTCATCACATTGTGGCTATTGGCACAGTTAATACATTCACCCAGCTGCAGCATAACAACACGGGACAATGGCTTCAGAAAATGCATGGATTTTTTATTTTAAAAATGGGAAAATGATTTATGGTATTGTAATAGGAATTAATCGCAAAGCCCATAAGGGCTTTAACATTTACTCTACCCAAATAGGATATGAATTTGGGGACCAAGCTTTTTCTTTGAGTGATGAGGGACTACTATTGAAACTGAACTGCAAGTATATTTATGTTCTGAAATTTGTTTGCCTTTGGAAGATTTTTGTGATTTCCCATCATATCTCATTAGCTTTGCAGCATTTAAAATATCCCACTTGGTTAGGAAGATCACAACTAACCAGTCAGGAAAAGTGAACCTTTTTCCAAATGAATAAAGTGAATCTAAATTTCAAATTCAACTGAAAACAGAATGGGAACTTTAGACAATCCAGTTTCTTGTTGACAATTCAGTAAATGGAGCTACTAAAGGTGACCGAATGTTGAACCTTAAAGTAAAATGGTTTGAAGCTTATAGTTAAACATCCCGAAGCTCGTCAAAATAATTGCCAAAATCCTCCGACTTTGTCCACTGATGGGATTCTCCAATGCCGCTGCAGGAAATTGAGTTTTGACTCAACACCAAATTCTCCATTCTCGCTGGCAGCAGAGTAGGTATGGATCAGATTGAAGAAGCCCACCCAATGTTTTATTCCCCTCACTTACTCTTCCACCATTTTCTTGTACGTGGAAATGTCTCTTGCATAAAGTAGCTTGTTGCTTGGAGAATCCTAAAAATTACACATATACATTTTAAATGAGCAGATGCAATAAATTTATCACCACAAGCATAGATAAGTATATACATAGAAGTAAATTTAGAGATAGTTTTATATATTTATGGGTAATTATTTTAAAAATCAGGGAAAAACAGTTTCACCCCTACCCAGCACCTGCGAAGCGAAGGTTTTCCAACTGTTTAAGATTTTCATTTTTTGCTTTCGAGATACTTACTCTGCTTAACTTGTGCTCAGTCTTTGTACAAGCATCCATGAGGGTCTGTGCAATGACCGATAAGGATGCATCCACTACTTCATTAACTTTCACATCAAATATGAAATGTGGATTTTTCAGTATGTTTACCCAGAATCTTAATGGCAAACTGGAAAAAAATGAAAATCTTTTAATTAGATCTGAGAAAAAAAATTAATGGACATTCATGAGAAAGACAAGGATTCCAAAGTATGTTATATACTCATTTCCTCCCCCCCCCCCTTCAGTTCAGTTCCACTCTATGCCCCACACCTTTCTTCATCAACCAGGAAGGTCTCTGCCAATGTGGTTTTAAATAACAGACCATTCACATTTTGTCACGAATCCAATGCATATTTTCTGCATACAGGGATGATCAATGCTGGCCAGTCCCAAAATAGCTAGTGTTAGCAACATAGGAATTCAGTAATGTAGTCATTAGATTACTGTAATGATTTCCATGCAACTTTTTCTTGCTCTTTATTTGGATGGGACCAGATATAAAAAGTAATTTGCCACATTCGGCAACCCTCAAGTGCAAGTGACTGACCAGTTCCTATTTGATCAAGATTCAACTTGATATATTGGCCTCCAAAGAGAATCACATTTGGCAATCCACATGATCCGCAAAGACAGATGCATCTCCCACACCCAGGAAATGACTGCAAACCCACTCTAAGCCCATCATTATGCAATAGAAAACTGGTCAGTGTCTTTAAATTGTGAAACAGACTTGTGGTCATGAGTAAGTTAAAGTACCATGCTACAGATATCTCAAAAGTAGCAACCACTTCCCAAAAATTCAGATTGCAGCCAAACCGTCAAAACTAACTAGATTTGTTTATTACATCCATACAATTGATTTCGATCAATTGTATAGTTGTAATAAACAAATCTAGTTAGTTTTGACGGTTTGGCTGCAATCTGAATTTTTCAAATGGATCATCTCACCTACAGGCCATCTAAAAAGGTAAGAATACTGAAACATAACAATCGAGATCAGTGATCGAGAAATAGATGGTAGGCTCAGACCTTCCCCCAAGTAAGTGTGTGTTTTAGCAACTTCAAAATTAATTTTCTAATTCAAAAGCTGGGATGCATCTTCCAGATGATACTTTGTAATAGGCTGATATGACGTAATTCAAGCAATCCAGTATTTTAACAGGACTATTTGTGGGCTTATATTTCAACATAGGTTCCAACATTGATTGGTAATGATTCCAAGGAGAATACAAAAACAGAGGTAAAGAGGAGAGGTTGGTTGGTCACCGAATTTGACATACCTTAAAATAGGCATTAAATAAAATTGTAAACATTGAAAACATTAGGGAGTAGCTTTTTATTATTTCATGGGATGTGGGCATCGTCGGCTTGGACAGCATCTGTAATTGACCTAAAGTGATGTTAAGCTGTTTTTTTGCACTGCTTCAGCCCATGTGGTTTAGGAATCCCCGCAGTGGTATTGTAGAGGAAGTTCCAGGGTTTTGACCCAGCAGCAGTAAAAAAAAAAAAGGCTGATATAGTTCCAAGTCAGGAAGGCATGTGGTTTGCAGGGGCACACATGGATGGTGGTGTTCCCATGCATCTGCTGCCCTTTTGTCCTTCTCAGCAGAAGAGGTCAGGGGTTTGGAAAATGCTGTTGAAGGAAGTTTAGTCACCTCAGTGCATCTTGTATATGGTACATTCTGCTACCACTATGTATCAATATTGGAGAAGTGATTGCTTAAGGTGATTAATGGGGTGCAGATCATGGGCTTCTTTGTCCTTGGTGGTATCGAGTTTCAAGTGTTGTTGGAGACGCACTCATCCAGGCATCTGTGATGTTGGGGACCTCAGGAGGTGGCCAAGATGGATCATCCACTCAGCATTTCTGGCTGAAGACTATTGTCAATGCCTTGTCTGTTGCACTGATGTGCTTTGCTGCCTCATCATTGACAATGGAAATATTCATGGAGCCTCCTCCAGTTAGTTGCTATAATTGTCCACCACCATTCATGACTGGATGTAGCAAGTGCAGAGCTTTGATTTGAGCCATTGATTGTTGAATCGCTTAGTTTTGTTTCTTGCATGCAACTTCTGCTATTTGGCACGCAAGCAGTCTGTATTCTAATCACCTCATTTTCAGCGATTGACTGATGTTGCTCCTGGGCATGCTTTACTCTTCACCTGGCTTGAGGATAATGATAGGGGGGGCGGGTGGAGATAAGCTGGGCCATGAAGTTACAGGTTGTGGTTGAATACAATTCTGCTGCTGGTGACAGATCACAGTGCCAAATGGATATCCGGTTGAGTTGCTAGATCTGTTCTGAATCTATCTCATCTTGCACAGAAGTAGTGCTACGTAACACAATGGAGGGTATCCTCATATGAAGGAAGGGGCTTCATCTCCACAAGGACTATGCGACAGTCATTCCTACCAATACTGTCATAGACAGATGCATATGCAACAGGTAGATTGGTGAGGATGAAGTGAAGTAAGTCTTTCTTCCTTGTGGGTTCCCTTACCAGCTGCCTTGGGGGTCCAAACTAGCAGCTTTATCCTTTGCAATGTTAATGTAAGCCTACTTGTGACACTAATACTACTTCTTTCTAGGATGGTGCTTAAATGGTCCACTGAGTTAAATCCTTTTATGACTTTCAATTTTCAAACACCCAAGTGTTACACATCTTGCTGAGTTCAGAATATGTGACATGGAGGATTGCACAGTAAGCAGCCGGCTCAATTGATCCCATGTTTTCATCAATGGGACAAAATTCAGGCAGATTCCAGAAGGGGAGTGCAGTCCTTTGCACCTGATTTTCCTGTGTGCGTTAAACCTAGCCAGTGTTTACCCCAATGGGAAACAGTACACAAGCACAAAAAAAATAAAAACATAGCGAACTAGTGATCAGGATTTCAGTTTTCTTACCTGTTGGTTTTCCAGATGTGAATGGTTTCTTCATCATTTATCTCATTCTTGCGTGCTTGTTCATCAAGGAAGTCAAAATAGTATTTCACAGCCGTTGGGACAATTTGATTTGTACCAAGGATATTTTGGAAGAAATTATCAACAAACTGTTGCAGTGTTCCCTGTTTTAGTCACATAAATAGGTGTTAAAATATTTTCCTTGACAACAGGGAACTATTTAATGTAATGGAAATAAACCACTTTGCACATTCAATTCCTTTGCTGCCACATGCAACAAACCTACAAGCAACAGGATTGGCCACAATCTAATTCTCTCTCTAATTGCATTCAGAGTTCCTCGATGGCTCACTCAGTAGCTTACCTAGACAAACCAGGAAGGTTTGTTTCCTACTGCAGTCTTGTTAGTTGCTAGCAGTTTAGAATGAAGGGTCAAACAGGCTGAGATTCCTGCTTCTCATGGCTACCCAATGAGTTCCTTTTGTTATACACTGTTTAAAGATTGGATTGGCTTGCTTGTAATGATGTTTTTAGTCAGTTAACCTTCCAAGAATTGCCATCGAGGTTTACGCAGGAATAAATAGCCACTTGGGCAAGCAAGCATATGTAAAAAAAACAATTTGCGAAAATGTATCCCATCAAGATGTTAATCGCTTTGGGGAAAGAGGAGAAATATAAATAGTGCTTTTTCAGGAGCAGCATGTTAGAAGTCGGAAAACAAGAACACTTGTAATTTCAACAATCATTGTTACTAACTGTACTCTGAAAAATCAACAAAAGGTAACAACTGTAATTCCCAAACGTTTTCTCATTTTTCTGCAATATTTCAATTTTATATTATTTATTGTTAAATAGAAAAACATACAACCATTAAAATAATTGCGTTGTTTGTTGGCTATAGGAATTCCTCTGAAATACAGCTTGAGCTGTCGGGAGCTGCAAGCCGAGGGCACTACTACATTATTAACACTGACGGTAGGGGGCAGTTGCAGTGTGGCAAGCTTACATAGCTGGTTTCCATTATAAATGTGACTATAGAAATATATGACCAATATAAAACAGTGACAAAATGTGATAAAGTACAACTTTCCAGATGCAACGTTTGAAATATATGACAGATCATGAGCCTCAACAATTTGTTATTAGTAAATAGGGCAATGAAACATTCAGTTTGTTTTGACGAAGGTCCAGTGGAATTAGCAGCTCAAATGCATTGCAAAATAAAACTTTATGATGCTCAAGATTCCATGAAGCATAATTATGTGGCCCAAGATGGAAATTTAGATATCTCTGATTTTAGGCATCATTTAAATCTCTTAGAACAGCCTCCAAACTAATAACCTGGAGAGCTGAGCTTGCAGCACTGAGGAGAAGATAGACTAGCAAAGTTAGTCAGATTTTGTTGTCTAATTGCTCAACCGAAACAGATAGTTTTGATAGCTATTCACTTAAAATAGAATCTATTAAATGCACATAAAATCTCACCTTTACAGACAATAGTCTTGTTAAATATATTTCTGTGATAGCTTTCGTTCTCTCTTTTTCTTTCATGCTGCCTCGCTTCGATTTACTTTCATCTACTTCATCTGCTGGCCGGACTAAATGCCATCTTCTATCTTCTTCTAATAATCCACTTTCTAGAATGACCAAATTGAATGAAAATATCATGCTGTAGCACATTTACAAGCTCCCTGCTTTAACATCTTCAGAAACTATTTTAAGTGAGATACACATTTTGGAAAAAAATGACTTTAGCATCAGTGCAGAGCAGGTGACATCACACCAACAGCTCGTTTTAAAAGGTGTTCAATTTTCAAGCCAGTGGAATAGGAAAATCAGGCAGTGCTCCTGATCACCATATTTATCAACGGGAAAGTTTTAAAAGGATAGAATGCAACACTCCATCTCCAAGGATATTATTTATGAATTTGGCCGTGGCAGGTTTTCCTTTTTTGGGGGAGGAATTTTAGGAAGGATGGGCATGGAAACATTCAAGAATCTTAAAGAAAGGCACGAAAACAGAAAATGCTGGAAAATCCCAGCAGATCTGACAGCATCTGTGGAGAGAGAATAAAGTCAATGTTTTGAGTCAGGATGACCCGTCGTCAGAGCTGATATATATCCATAGATGCTGTCAGACTTGCTGAGATTTTCTAGCATTTTCTGTTTTTGTTTCAAATTCTAGCATCCGCAGTATTTTGCCTTCATCTTAGAGAAAGACAGTTTAGCATTTGGAATAATTGGAAAATACGTCAAATGCCAATGTTGCACATCAGAATCTTGGTATTACTTGGTATTTCACGCCCTATATGAAGGGCACTAGCAAAGAACCTTGTCTATTTCAAAGCTGGTTTCTCTTTCCAAGATAATCAATGAGAGGTTAGGGGGAGTTCTTCCATTTTCACAGCTTTAATCCTAGCTGACACCAGGCACAAACCATCTAATATTCAGTACAACAGGAATAGAAAAGCCACTAGGACAGCAATGTTGGAAATGTTAGTATATTAATTTCACTTCTGAGATTAATGTTAAAGGAACAAAACTGGACAGAATATCCAAAATTCAGTCTACATTGCAACTAAGTTATGAGCGATAGACACTGAGTGCCAAAACAACAGTATTCAGCACTGATAACACTCACCTCAAAATAAAAATGGTAACACAAATTATTCTTAGATACACAACAAAGAAAAAAGTCAACATCTTTGGTAGGTTAGCTCTGCACAAATCTAAATATTCTTCTTTAGAAAGCTTCACATCAAATTAGAATTTCCAATCAGATTCAGCATGAACTCCAGAAGTGGGAATACCATTTACACAAACACAACATTCCACTTTCTATTTGATAAAACCAAGTGACAAGTTGCTACTGACTTTCTCCGTGAATAATCTGCTGATGATCGTCTGGTTGCTGTGCGTGTGAAGATCTGACTAAAATGAGGGTGGAGAAATCCCGAACCTGAAAGAACAACAACACAATTCAGTAAATATCCAGAGTAAATAATAAAAAAAGTTGACCAAATAATTTTAAAAAACCTCAGCAACTTGGCAAGTCTGATTTTACAACAGGTTGAAAACAGGGTAACAGGATACGAGGAAAGGAAGACAGGCCAAAAAAAGTCACCAATATCATTTTTAGGTCAAAGGCCATGGGTTTATACCGATGCCGTTTTCTTTTGGTGGATCTGGGGGAGGGTTGTTTTGTCTTGTCCTCTATCTCACGCTACTTAATCCCATGGCCTGCTGCTAAAGCCCACATCAGACATCACAACTGCTCATATATGGCTGGGTCTATACACAACATGCAAAAATCTTCTAATGCTGTCTTCCACACAGCTGTGCTTTTTGAATGTTGGACACCAACAATGTCATCAAGCCCAGGTATACAATGTTCCTGCTTGGCCTAAAGCAGCTGCTAGGGTCTTCTGCTGCAGCTAAACTGTAGCCTTATTTGAACAGAACTCCCTGGCAAAGGCTGAGGAAATACTCCTCTTGCGTTTATATGACCCTATGGTTGGGAGGACCACTGTGGTCAGAGGTTCACATGCGTCCAGGGTGAGGAAAGAGGTGTGTGGTGGGATTTGTAGGCAGTCTCAGCCAATCTCACCACCACCAGGAATACAGACTGCTGGGAGTTGCTATTGTCCACTGCCAGAAGCTTAGTCTTTAAGTGATACCACACTTGGTCAAATACCACTGCACAATGCCAGGGGTTAAGATAGGGATTGAAAAGCAGTAAAATTAATGGAATCGAAAAACACAAGCTTTGTTTCCCTGTTGATTTATTGGGATGTACTGTGTTACCGTGAACTGCAGCTCACTGTCAAACAACTATTTATTTCCAATTTGTCAAGCACAGCAGCACTCTTCAGTTCTGTTTAATGATACAGTGGAGAACAGCGAAATATCTGAAGACTGCCAGGGAACCGAGGTCATGTTCCAGACTGTTCATTAGGGATGGAAAAACAAGCTGTGACATGTACAATTCAAGCTGATCAACAGTTCAGAATTTGCACAGGGGGGCAGGCAGGAGAACCGCACAGGGGAAGGCGTTCTGCAGTACTTTTGCCTCATGACTGCACTCAGCTTCCCAGCCAAAGCAAATACGAATGAACGCAGGATAGCTGGCTCAGTCCTACAACTTCAAATAATCAATCGTATCGAGCCGACTGGACTTTGATTCATTAAATTTAGCCTGACTCTCATCACTATGTGAAAATAGGTTTGAAAAATTATTTAAGATGTTGAACTCATGGCATATATCAGAACCAAATTACAAGATAATGAGCAATAACTGTGTTTCACTACTGTAAACATTTTAAAATAATGTTTTTAATGTTAACATAGATCTTACAAAAAAGTTCTTTAAACATTAAAAAGATGTTTTTTGCATGACATCGAAATTCCAGCAGAGTACCATGGGTTGATATTTACATCAGTTATAGACTATGAGAAAGGGTCTATAATACCAGGCCTCAAGATTTTCCCAAGTTATTAAGCTTGGACTCTGATGTTTATTCCCAAGCTTGGACTCCAATGTTTATTGCTGCTACCTGAGGATTCGTGGGAATTTTTCAGAAAATAGTTTTGAAAACTTTGCATTGCAAAACACTTGATTAAATGGTGCAATCTGTACTCCTGCATCATTAGTGCACAAATATTCAATGTGATAGAGTGCGACACGAGTATTGCACTTTCGCTTCCCCATAACATAAAACAACCCTTTCCAAGTTCACTTAGCAAATTCAGTCACAGCAGACTTAACGGTTAATGGCAAGTAACATGTATTTGACAGCTGGATAAATTTTGTAATTGTATTTTATTTATACATCTGGCTAATAAAATTTGATTTTTAAAAAAGAAATCACATTCTACATGACAGAAATGTTATCGTTTAGTTTTATACAGAAAAAGGAGGCCATGCACTACTCACATTATAGTGTTTTAATGTGTTTAAACGCCTCCATTTTCCTTCTCGTTCTGATGTGACATCTAGATCTGAAAGAATTTGACCAGTAGATCCTGGACGCCATTCTGTGGGCAGATTAAGAGAACAGAATTGACACTCTCTCTTGCTTACAGAATTAAACTGCTCTCAACAAACATTATGGCCTCAAGATCAACTGGGGAGCAGGGTGAGGGGAGCCCAGGAGCAGACAAACAACCCAGACAAACAAGGCCAGGACGTGAAGGGCTTACTGATCCTAACCACAGATTCATATTTAAATAAAACTATGCAGGTCCCACTTCACACCTGGCCAGAATCAGTACCTGGTCAGTCAGCAGGGGGTGGGTGTCTGACAGCAGAACATTGCAGCAGCGGGTGTGTATGAAAATCTCTGGCACAGTTATTGACTTGGGGAGGAGTGAATATGGAGCAAGGATGTGCAGGTTTGGGGTGTTGGGGTGGGGGGGGTGGGGTGGTTGCAGGGGGCAGCGAAATGGGGAGCAGATGGTTGTTGACAGAGATCAGCAAGAGATGAAGGTTGGAAGAAATAATCATGAATGTGGGAGAAAGCTCGCAAAAAGGATGGGGAACAGGAAAGTGATCTGGGCAGAGACCAGTCTGGGCGAGGAGGGTGGTGCAAGGAAGAGCAGTTAGTTAATGCAGTAACTTGTGACTCACCAAGAACAACGCTATCTAGCTTAGGCCTTTGTGAAAAAGGAATATTTCTGTACACTTGGTCAAGGATTTTCTCTTTAACTTGGGTTATACTGTCACAGCTCAGAACCTTTACTGGCATAAATTCTCCAGCATCCTCTTGTACAGTTACATTCAAAGTCTGTCAAGAAAAACAAAAAATAAATAAACATTTCCACAGAATTGCATAATCTGCTTTCTGCACAGATGCCCTTTGTTATTCAATATTTGGTTCAGAAACTTTAGTATTCCAGTTCTCTATATCCAATCCAGAAATTAGTCTGTCTCTCCACGGCATCGGGAATATGGTCTCCCATTAATACTGCAATTGGAATCAACACTTAAGTGCACACTTAGATTGCGTTATGAATGAGTGTTTTGTTTTTAAGATGGCTATGTTTTAACTTAATTTAAGGTAAATTGGCATAATGGAAAAGGAACATGCGACCTCCTGTTAGTTCTACCTGTCGATAAACTGTCACCCGGTTACCATAGAGATGGGGGCCCAGGTCAAGTACTACAGAAATCCATGTATTGGGTTTAGCACCTGAAAACAAAAGATAGTGCAGCTGGCCGAGACAATGCTAGATTTACAGACTCTCAGATCAAAAAACCCCTAGACACTGAAAACATGAGTCCTGGGCAGAGGGACAGCGACACCAGCCACTGCAGTCAGCAGAGGGAAAGGCTGTTTCTCTGTTTGTTGGCAGAGACAGTGCAGGTGAGACAATGTTCTCTGGTCGAAGAGACAGGACCTGTGGAAATTAAAGCACACTGGAAGATTCATCTTGGCATGGAAAGGGAAGGAGTCAATGGAGTGAGCTGTGCTAATGGAGGTCAGATCGGGATTTCTCAAGGTCAAGGGAGAGGAACTTGGACAGTCACTGGACGTTACAACTCCGTGAGATGGTCAGGTGAGCCCAATAGAAGCTAGGAGTAACTTTGGACTGTTCCTGCAAGACTGATCCTAGAGTCAGTCACTGGAAATTCATACCCCTTTTTAAGAGTTATCAGTATCTATGGGTGATATAACTATGATTCGGCAAATAATTTAGAATATAATCCCTCTTAAACTGGTTTTGATCCTCCTGTAACTCTCTGCCTAATTCTGAAAGGGTGAATCTTCCCTCACCCAATTCACGGTTGATTGACTTGACCTTTCTATTCAAGTCAGAAGTCAGAAAGAATGAACGCTGATAAAATCCTGGTGTTTCCAAAACAAATTCCAAAATAAAAACTTTTAAAATGATCATTCTACCTTCAAGAGTCTATGAATTATAGTTGGTTGTTCCTTAGGATATTAATGAGTTGCATTAATTTTGAGATGTTGACAGGAGGGAACGATGCTGCATTCATACACATAAACAACATCCATTGATTACATTTGTTTATTTCTTTAGTTAACATTCAGAGCAAACCTAAATTTTAAATTCATGTTTGCCTTTGCCAATGTTTGGTGAGTTAGTGCAGCTAATGCCGAGCCAGTCAGACCCAGAAATTTCAAGATTTGACCCCTTGCTAGTACAGAGTTAGCCAATCTCGACCAGAGACGTGGTTGAGAACTAAAGTTATCCATAACAATCTGTGCATGCCAAAAATACACCATAAAAATGTACCAGCCGGGCAAAGTGGGGGGGAGCGGGGGGGGGGGGATGCTTATCTCTCATTTATAAATCTTGTGGGATTGCAGACTTACCAGCGGGTAATATTCCACATCTTCTCCCAATAATCCGGTGTCATTTAGTGTGTACTTTGCCTTTTTCAGTTCTGCATCAACTGGTCCTTTCTCTACCTGGTGCTTAAGCCCTTTGAATAGTCTATACAGTGGTTCACCAGCAGAATCCTGAATTTTACAAATGGAAATAAACCCTTCAGTCATCGATTGGGACAATATGAAAATGCAGACAGAACTGAGTTTACCAAAATATTTGGAGTTACCTTCAGAAACTGGTACAGGCAGATGGACATCCAATTGGAAAGCATTCTTTCCACAACAGTTTCACATCTAACAGAAAAAAAGTGACAAAGTTCACATTCGTTCCAAAACCAACTTCATAATCCTTTGTGTGCTCCATTACATCCAATCTCACATTATTATTCATAAAATGACTGTAGTTGCAGTAAAACAAATTCATATAGATACCCTACAATGCAGGAGGAGGCCATTCGGCCCATTGAGTCTGCACCGACTCTGAGCATCCCACCCAGGCTCACCCCCTGCCCCATCCCTGTAACCCCACATATTTACTCACTAATCCCCCTAACCTACAGATCTTGGGATACTAATGGCAAATCTATCATGGCTAGTCCACCTAGCCTGCACATCTTTGGACTGTGGGAGGAAAACAGAGCACCTGGAGGAAACCCAAACATGGGGAGAACGTGCACAGTTACCCAAGGCCAGAATCGAACCTGGGTCGCTGGCGCTGTGCGGCAGCAGTGCTAACCACTGTGCCACATATTCTAATGCAAGAAAGGACAGTGCATGCTGTGAATCTGAAACAAAATTGCAATAATTAAAAAATAAATACCCCAAAAGGAAGTTAGTCAGTTAAACCCTTGTGATCTGCTTAAAACGAAAGCAGGAGCATGGCAGGCAACACAAATAAAAATATCAGAGAAATGTTAATGATTAAAAACATGGAAAGTCTGCAGATCAAGTCTGAAGGTAAACAGAAACTAGTGACAAAGCACGGTGGAAGCTACAATCCTGTAAAAAGACCTTAAAACAAAGGGATTTGGGTATTTGTCACTTAAAGCTTGTGAGGTTAAATAAAAAGCTAACAAAGTGTTTGCTCTTTCTTGAAGGGATTGGAAATGAAAAGTGAAGAGATGAATTTTCCGTTGTGCAGAGCCTTGGATAGATCCCTCCTGGAATATTCCAGTCAGCACAGAACCTCAAAAAAGATTTGGAGGGATAAAGTGCAGATTCACCTAAACTATATCATGGGTTTAAAGAATTACATTGAGGACAGATTGCCTAATTTTAGCAATTCAGTTAAGGTTTTCCTTATTTAAGTGCAGGCCTTACATACCTTCGGAGCATGAGCTTTGGGTTTTTAGCAACATATTGTTCCATGAGCTCGAGCAACAGTGTCCTCATGATGTCAGTGTAGTATTCCAGCTTTCCATGCAGAGCAATAGTCAGCAAAGACGCAAAGTAAACTTTCTCTCTTGCTGAGAAATCTCTCTGATTCTCGAGTGTGTGAATAAACTGTTAAAAAATATGAAATTTGGTTTGCTTTACCAAGATGTTAAAAGACGGTACAAACCCCCGAGGGGCTAGATTCTGGTTTGCTAACTGGGGCAGGTTTCGAATTTCACCAATCCTCACCGACAGAGAAGAAAAAACCAGCCCGTGCCGGGAGGATCAAAATGCTATTTCATATCTTCCAGGTGGACCCCCTGGTGGGCCAGCAAGAGGCAGGTCTGACATTGTTTTAGTTGGGCAATTTCATACTCCTGGAGAGTCAGTGTGGATATGGGGGAGAAAGTACAATTAAACGTTGGAACTAAAACTGCAGGAGACTACAGCAACAATGCATACTGGACTGCTTCAGTGCACAATTCAAATTCCATTGGATCAAATGCCCATAATAAAACTGAATTAAAAATAAAGCTCACTAATAAAGTGACCAACAATGCAAAGTGTGTTTGATGTATTAAATATCTGTTCTTCGTTCAGTAAACATTGCATTAGCTGGGACATTTTATGACATTTGGTAAATTTGCACAATAGAAATTTTATACAAGTTATGTGCAGAGTTTTAGAACTCCAGTTTCTGGGAAGACAATTTCTCCTCACTCTCTTCAAATTACTTCCTTGTTTGAAGATATTGAGACTCATTTCTCCTCCTCCTACATTTGGGTGTCATTTGGGTGGAGCACATCTAATTTATGGGTTAGGTCACGGTATCTAATACCCTAGGCCAAACATTCACCAGGTTTAGAAACAC
The DNA here is from genome assembly GCF_964213995.1 of Mustelus asterias. Taxonomy (NCBI): domain Eukaryota; kingdom Metazoa; phylum Chordata; class Chondrichthyes; order Carcharhiniformes; family Triakidae; genus Mustelus; species Mustelus asterias. The sequence goes on from NC_135819.1 coordinate 60,968,015, forward strand.
CCACTGGTAGGAAAACAGGAATGAAATGTCAACACTGCTGAAAACCTCCAAACCCCACAACAAACATACAGGTTTGAAGATCTTTAGTAGGCACCGTTTTGCAAGTCCTCAAAGTTACCTTCATTCTGTAAGCACTGCAGTGCTGGGTGTAAGGCCAACCTATTCCAGGCACCCTTCCTAATACAGAAACATTTTGTATTCAAACAGAAAGATAAGAGAAGGCACTGTTACTCTGCTCCCATTTCATTTACTTGCTGACACCTGTTGTAGGAGTGAACATTTCTACACCGGGAACAACAGAAATCCTGCAACTATCCGAAGGGAGTGGAGACCTGATGTGAAAGTTCTTCCCCCTCTTTTGACTCTGCTGTGCACCTGAGAACTGAGCAATCCCCAGGTAAAAAGCCAGGGGGGAAAATCTCTCAACGACTCCCTGTGGGGAGCAGTTTCCACTGATCATCCTCAGTTGCTTTGCAAAGTGTTGACTGGCATCGGCCTTTGACAGCAAATGTAGACAAATTATTTGTACATCAATAGAGAGAAGGATAATAATCAAAAACAGGGCAACCTGGGGTGATTTGCCCTTCCATAAACCAGGCAATTTGTCTTGTGTTCCTTCTGTTACCCTCCGAGATTAGACTGGGGAGTGAAGATGGGATGGGTCCTGTTACAAATGGATCAGCAACTCACTCAAGCCATCAGGAAAGACTTTGAATAATTAAATTTATTAAGCGTCATCATAGAATCATAGAAACCCTACAGTGCAGAAAGAGGCCATCTGGCCCATCGGGTCTGCACCGACCACAATCCCACCCAGGCCCTACCCCCATATCCCTACACATTTACCTGCTAATCCCTCTAACCTGCACATCTCAGGACACTAAGGGGCAATTTTAGCATGGCCAATCAACCTAACCTGCACATCTTTGGACTGTGGGAGGAAACCGGAGCACCCGGAGAAAACCCACGCAGACACGAGGAGAATGTGCAAACTCCACACAGACAGTGACCCAAGCCGGGAATCGAACCCAGGTCCCTGGAGCTGTGAAGCAGCAGTGCTAACCACTGTGCTACCGTGCCACACATGATGCACATGTTGCAGAATGAAGCATTCTTTCCAGTTTACTGTTGCAGTTTGAATCTGTCTAATATCCACAACACCTTTTTTATGGTGTTTCTGAGATCACAATTTCTCTGTCAACGGTGATATATTAGGGCTAAGATTGTGTGCTCAAAACCACTAGGAACAGGGTTGAGACTTTCCAATCTCAGTTCATGGAGGACTTACAGTCATGATCGGGGAGAAATGTCCATCCCATCCATCAAGTTACGTCCAGAGGTGAACCGGAACACTGCCCAGTTTCCCCAACCGCTCTTTAACTGACTGAGGCAACAAGAGTTATTGCTAGTATTCAAGATATGGGGGTAGGTTTCAATGGACTGCTTGGTGTAAATGGTGGTCCTGATAATTACTGAGTGTTGAGCAGCCAAAACTCCTGCTAGTTTCAGGCAGCAAGTCCTTTTGATGCACAGTTCAAGATCCAATGACACACCTCCGATTGAAATTTAGAAAGACAAACTGGCAGTGCAACCAGAGAGACTAAAAAGCAGATCATATTTGTAAGAATGCAAGAACACGAGATTGGAGCAGGAGTAAACTATCTGGCCAATCAAGCCAGCTCTGCCATTTTGTACAGTCATGCGTACGGCTGATCTTGGGCTTCAACTCCACTTTCCTGCCCATTCCCCGTAAACCTCGATTCCCCGAGACCAAAAATCTATCTATCTCAAGGATTTCAGGGAGTCACAACCCTTTGCATTAAAAAAAATCTAATCTCGGTCTGAACTGATTGTCCACTTATCCTGAGACCGTGCCCTTCCGCGACCAGCAGAAACAACCCCCAAGTGTCTACACTGTCAGGCCCCTTCAGAACCAGCAACAAAAACAGAAAATGGTGGAAAATCTCAGCAGGTCTGACAGCATCTGTGGAGAGAGAATAGAGCCAACATTTCGAGTCTGGATGACCCTTCGTCAGCGCTTCCATTCAGAACCAGAATGAATATATAACTTAGAAAAATTGGACATTTGACACACCTTCCCCGCCCCCCTTCCCAAAGCCTGCTCCACCATTCAATAAGATCATGGATGATCTGACTGTGGCCTCAATGCCACTTTCCTGTCGTCAATTCACCACCCCACCCCACCCCCCCCCCCAACCAAATTCCCTTTGACCTCTTTGTTAGGCAAGAATCTATCTACTTTTGCTTGAAAGATATCCAATCACCCTGCCTCTACCACACTCTGGGGAAGAAGAGTTTCACAAACGCACAACCCTCTAAGAGAAAAAAACATCTCGTCTTTTCCAATTGAAATAGGAAGCCCCTTACTTTTAAACTGTGTGCCTTAGTTCTGGTCTCTAGAAGGGGAAACATCCTCACAGCACCCACCCTGTCAACTCCTCTCAGGATCTTATATGCTTCAGTAAGATCATCTCTCACTCCTCTAAACTCCAATGGATACAAACAGTGCCACCTTTCCTCACAAGAAGTGCTTCTCTAAACTCCAGAACAATAATGAGGGCTGCTGCCACTCTGGATTGACTTTCTGTTGGCCAGATTGTTCTCCACGTTTCCAATACTGCAACAGCCTAGAGTGGGCAAGCTGCAGTGTACCCTTTTTGAGTCTGTAGCTCACTGATGAACGTGGTAATGAGACCCTGGTCGCCAGCTGAATTGGTCAAACAGCTGAAAATTAAAACCAATCCGGTTGCTTCCAATCGACAATGGAAAGGAATCATAAAATTCCCTGGTCTGGAAGAGAGTATGTGACACAATGTAGTGAAAATTGTCCAAGGACTTTTTTTTCCACACCGAGGGCTACGTAGCTCGTCACTAACCAAAAATAACTTTGCTTAAAAGCTATACTTCCAACCTTGTACTAAATAGAACACTTGAATTGGTGTACAATCTAATTTATTTCTTCATGCAAAGTCATGTTCGGTTCTGATCCTCATTCTTTCCATTCCCTTCATCCTACAAAATTAATTGACTTACGTCGATCAAGAAAGATTTGCTGTTCAGTAAATTGGAAAACTGGTTGAGGGCTAACTCTACGCTCTGTCGCCTTGCCTCTGGAATGTCCAGTTTACCAGTTATCATGACATCGTTTTCACCATCCTTCGATGGTAAGAAAAAGACACGGTCTGTGTAGGTTTTATAATCCAGAAAGGGGATGCCCACATCGTTCAGTTCACTTGAGTGATCCTCCATTTCAGTCACCAGATCTGAAAAACAAAAAGGTTTTTCAAACAAGATTGCAACAGATCATCCAACCAATTTCAAATAAATGATTGAATATTGGTTTCTCTTTTGTTATTTGCTATCTATTAACTTCACTTTAAAAAAAAAACAGCACTTCCAAACATCCACATTGATGCATATCGTTAAAAATAATCCTCTTAAGCGATGATACACGAGAAGAGAAGTGTTAAAAACTTTTCTCAACATAGTATTAATTTGTGTGCTTTCAACATGTTAAACGTTTGAAGGTATTTCCAACCCACAGTCAGCCACCAAGAATGATCTACTTGCAGCACTGGGGACACGGAGTAGAGTAGCATGGACTGGCTGGAGCTGATTTTATGGTTAATTGTTATTAATCAGATAATTATCTTGACCTACTTATGGGGATTTTCACAATAACTTCATTGCAGTGAGCTTACTTGTGACACTAATAAATAAACATTAAAATTTAAAACTGTATATGACATTTTGAAAAAAAAAAAGTTGCATTTATATATCATGACCACTAGATATTCAAAGCACCTTACAGTCAATTAAGTGCCTTTGAAGTGTAGCCATACTGTAAGAAAACACGGCAACCAATTTGCACACAGCAAACTCCCACAATCAGCAACGTGATAGTGACTGGATGATTGAGGAATAAATTTAGACTGAGACACTGGAGTGAACTCAGTAACGATCATCAGGAGGAGGAGCATTTTTACCAGTGAACTCTTTCTTGCATCGATCTCTCACACTTTCCTCGAGACTCTCTAACTGCAGCTGAATCTTCTTATACTCCCGCTCTGCCTGCTGGCTCTTGCGTCTGAAACAAAGATAATAGTGCTTTTCAAAAACTCTGGTTTTCACCTTTGCAAAGTCAGATTTGTTTTAAGAATGAAATTGACATTATTCACTTTGATGACAAAGAAATGTTGTTCTATGAATAAAAGGTTTTGAGTCTGGTTTCGACTTAATTGAAGATATTCCACGTACCTGTAGCAGTAAATAGACACACCAATAATCAACAACATTGGAATCAGTACAAGTGGCAAAATAAGTCCAAGGGGTAGCTGTGCAGGAGTGTCGTATTTTACTTTCCCCAGGTAGTATTCACGGTATCCCATTTTGACCTGGTAAGAAAAGAGCAGTTTTCAGAATGTATTAATGTTTAATGGCATTTAACAAAGGTGGCAACAGGACAGAAAATATTTTATTTAGTATTACTCCGAAGGGCATAGATGACAATTAAATTGTTTCCATTACTACTTTACAAGTGCAAAGTAAAGCCAAAAGATTCAGCCAAGAGATTCTGAGCGATAGAAAAAAGGGATAGGGAAGGGGGAAAAAAAACGTGGGATTGCTGCCTGTGGAGGGTGCAAGCTGGAGTTTAATAAAACAATGATCGAAATTTACAAGACAAAAAGGATGTCAGTCCTTGAATGAGCTGTACCAGCTCTTGGGCAATTCAAAAATAACCCCAGTGTTCCTTTCTTCCTCTGCTTCATTTATTCACTTTTTGTTTCAATGCTGCAATGGCTTTTACCTCAACTGCACGGAGTTCTGAGCTCCACCAACTCTTTGCATGAGGATATTCCCTTAATCCCTCTCCTCATTCTCTTAATGCTGATGTTGAATTATTGATCCTTGACACGAACTAACCAAACAAAATCCTTCCTAACTTTAAATTCTTACATTAATTCACCTCTTAATCTTTTTTGCTTTTAGGGAAATAGCCCTGTGGGGATTGATGACTATTTTGAAGTGTGCTTCACTGTAGACAGTACGTACAAGAAGCAGGCTTGATGGGCCAAGTGCTCTATTCTCATTTCATGGAATTTTAGCATAGATTACACATGTATAAGGACCATTCAACAGAACACTAATCGCTGTGAAGTTGGCTTTCTAATAAAAAGGCACACATTTAAAGTTTGTGTTGCTATTTCCAGTGAAGCTTTCAGGCTTTGCAGTGCCACAGCTGGCCAGCATTGCTCACCACGAATCTCCATCACTTACTTTCTATATCCAGACTGGCTATGTTGATACTGCAGCAGATGCTTGCCAAGATTAACAAACTGCCTCACCTGAGTAACTCAACAGGGCCAGGGTTACAAGTTCCACTATAGGTGCAGGGGGCGCAGGATCATAGGTTTTCAGACCCCTAACAAGCTTGACTGAAATGCAAAAATGAACTGTGGTAAGAACTGAAGGTACTTACGATAAATTCTGGAAGATCATCATTTGCATCCCTCTTTACCCTCTTGGGTGCTGGCTGTTTTTCTGGGGGAGTGCATACAAAGTCCTTCACGGAAAGCGTTGTAACTTTGCATTCTTCTGTTCCAATATAAGCTTTCACTTCTTCTGCTGTCATCGCCTCATTTAGACGTTTGCCCTAAAACATTAAACAATGGAAGATTAGCAGCAAACAGGAAAATGATCCAACCGAGCATCAACCAAGATATTGAAAAAAACTCTCCTCCCTCCTTTCACATTCAAATCTTTAACTGCCACCAAAATTACAAACTTGGAAATGGGCCAGAGGAGGGTTAAAGATGGGCACTGGGCACACAGCCACTGCCTTATTTAAACGCGGCAGATGTCAGACACTGTGGTGAGCCAGGGTGTCTCTGTGCATTCTAGAAGCTGGTTTGAAATTCATTGTTACTGCTTGGGTTTCCCAGGCACTATGAAAGCCGACAGTGAAAGGGAGTTGGGAGCTGCCAGCTCCACAAGGTCCGTGCCTTTCCCATTGCTCCCACTGGGCCAAGAGGCGCAGAATTGGCATTGCTCCCCCCGACCCCCTTCAATCATGATCACTGTTCCCATCCTGCTGAGATTGCTGACCTATCCAGTCGTCAGAGACCAAACCCAAAGGGTGCCCGATGGTGGCTTCCCGCCACTGATTTTACCTCACGGCCATTAACCGGGCTTTAAATTTGCCCACTTCTCAATTATGCAAAGAATGCCTGTTACAAATATCAAGCCACTGTTTCCCAATCATACTTTTAAATAGAAAAATAAACAAGTGGCACAGAAAATCTACAGAAAGCTGGATGTTACAGATCACTCCACATTATTGTGGATTTCATGTATTTCACATCTGTGAAAGAGAGTGGGAAAAACTGCTTAAAATAGAGGAATAGGTAGCTTTCAAATCAACCACTCAAATGCTACTGTGGACAACATCATAGAAAAAGATAATGAGTTTGCATTTCTATAGCATCTAATAGTGCTTCACTTTCAATAAACTGCTTTGGAAGCACAATCACTTGTTCTGTTGGTAGACATGGCAACGAGCTTGCACACAGCAAGGTCCCAGAATAATTGAGTTAAAGTGACCAATCACTGGGTTTTGCTGGAATCGATTGAGGGATGAATGTTGGCCAGAAGAGCTTGTTACTCTTCCTCGAAAAACACTTTGGAAATTTTACATTCACACCAAAGATTTTTCCAGTGACAAGGGGAGAGGGTGGTGTATTGGTAATGTCATTGGAATAAGATCAAGGCTGATGGGGGAATGGATTCAAATCCCACCATGGCAGCTGAAGGAAATTAAAAATTCAATTTATTAAACCTGGAATTGAAAGCTGGCTCAGTAATGGTAACCGTGAAACTATCATTGATTGTTGTAAAAATCCTTCCAGTCACTTCCTCTACAACCGACCCATTGTGGCAACAGTGTACAAGATGCACCACAGGAACTCCTCAAGGCTCCTTAAAAAGCACTTTCCGAGCACAATGGCAATATACACTTGGGAAAACCACCACCTGGAAGTTCTCCTCCAAGTTGCTCACCATCCTGACTTGGAAATATCACCATTTCTTCACTGTCACTGGGTCAAAATCCTGGGACACACTCTCTAACAGCAGTACAGGTGTACACACAGGTATTGGTGTGCAGGACAATAAATGCTGGCATGACTAGTGATGCCTGCATCCCAAGGAGATGTAACCTCGAGACTCTCAGCAATATCCTTGACTCTAAAACCCTTTGAAATGGCCTAATATTTACAAGAATATCTGACCCAATTAATACAGAGGGTTCAAACAATTCTAGCCAGTAATAAGGGGATAACACTCAAAACTCTTACTTAATGGCTGACAAAGTGGCAATGATAAAAAATGATGAACTAGGGAAAACAGTAGCTATTCCAGAGCAGACGATTGAATCTAGCCTCAAAAGCAAAGGATTTGAGCATGCAATTGACCATTGTTGCTATTATAATTGCCAGAATTTCAGGAAATGCAAGTTGCAGGCAACTACAGTAAGTTGCCTGGTTGTGTGTCGATAGCACAGTTGAGGATCTGAATGTCTGCTGATGCAAAGTCAGTGTAGCCAGTTCTGCATAGCATAGGATGATGCCATTATCTGGTAGAGTGGCACAGATTTGCTCAACATATTGATGCAACTCTTACTATTGGGTGCAACAGCTATCAGGACAGTCAAGCAGCCCAAGACACCCATTTGAAATGTGATTACAGTACAAGAAACTCGCATGAATACTTCAGGGATAACAGGTCTAATTTAACTTTTTAAAAATTAATTTGCTCATGTCATGTAGGTGCCACTAATAAGGTTAGTGTTTAATCCCCATCCCTAATTGCCTCTAAGTAAGTAGTGATCTGTCAGTTTCATGAACTGCTGCAGTCCTTGTGGTGTAAGTATACCTGCAGTGCTGTTGGATAAGGATCAGGATAGTGACCCAGCGACAATGAAGGAAAAGTTACATAGTTCCAAGTCAGAAAGGTGTGGGAATTTGAGGGGGAACTTGCAGCTGGTGGTGTTTCCATACATTTGCTGTCCTTGTTTGTAAGTGGGTAACAATTGAGAGTTTGGAAGATGCTGTTGAAGGAGCCATGTCAAGTTGCTGCAATGCACCTTCTAGATGGCATACACCACTGCCCATTGTACTCTTAGTGGAGATGTGTAAGGTGGTGGATAGGGTGTCAAATCAAACAAGCTGCTTTGTCCTGGATGGTGTAGATCTTCCCGAGTGTTGTTGGAGTTGCACATTCCAGGCAAATGAACAGCATCCTATCACATTTCTGGTTTGGCCCTGTTGATGGTGGATTGACTTTGGGAAGTCAGATGGGGTGTTGCTCGCTTCAGAATCTCCAGTCTCTGATTTACTAACATAGCCACAGTATTGACGCGTGGGGTCCAGTTAAGTTTCTGGTCTACGGTCACTCCCAGGGTGTTGATGGTGTGGGATTCAGCAGTGGATAATATTGTTGAATGTCAAGGGAAGATGATTAGATTATTTTAGCAAATTGATGGAAGCCAGTTGTGTAACTGCAAAACCAGCTAGAAAATTAGATGAGCTGAGGATTTGGTGCAACAACTTCTAACCATTTCTTAATTATGCCAACATAACATCCAACAACTGGACGAAGCTAAATCAGAAAATCTAACCCAGTGTATTGGGAGCATTAGTTAAATGGGTAGTGCAATATAAAACAAGGCGAGACAGAGTTAGCAAAATAAAATCTTTCAAAATGTACAAACACAATTTAATAATTAAATTCAAAGCAAAACACTGCAGATGCTGGAAATCGGAAATAAAAACAGAAAATGCTGCAAAAGCTCAGCAGTTCTGGCAGCGTCCGTGGAGGGAGAAACAGAGTTAACATTTACAGTCCATGTGACTTCAGGGCTATTTAATAATTACCTTAACGAAAATCGGGGGCTGTTTCAGCACAAGTACAGAATTTGTAAAATTCTCAAAGACTGGATCTTCCACGTATGCAAAGGTTTTGTTTTCATTAAAATTGTCCAATATCACAAAGATACAAACATCCTTCTGGTTTGCAGGAGGCGATGGGAAGATGAGCATTGAATTATTGGAACTTTCCAATGCTTCAGTTTCATTCTGCAAGACAAAATTAAGGTTTTATTTACAAAAAGCAGTGTCTTCCTTCCGAACAATAACTGCAGCAACGTCAATGTCACCGTTGGGAGTATATTCAAATTATTAAATTTGCTTAGATTAAAAATATACATCTGTGCTGACATTCAAATAATGAATAGCAGTTAAATAGTTTGGAAGCAGTAATTTTGGGCTTGACTGCACAATCCTCTGACTCAGAGGAGAGGATGGCACCGCTCAGTCAAAACATAAACTATTGAAGCAAATGAAAGCCAGATGAAAAGCTTTGGCAGGCACCATGATTTAACTCACTGCTTTAGGCCTTAGTCATGAATTATTAACTATATAGTCTTGTCACCTGGCTTATTCAACCACTTTCACAACTGCACAATGTCAATAATGACCTCTCATCTTCTGGAACTGACAGCTTTGGCTGTACTTCATACAGCAGATATAATGATCTGATTGGTTGCTAGGCTGCCATCTACAGATTGGAAATAGGGCAAGAAATAAACCACACATTCTGGAAAGGAAATGGAAGTTTATAGCTCTGGTGTTTCACATTTGAGTTGTATTACTTATACAAATATATATATATGGTGGCACAGTGGTTAGCACTGCTGCCTCACAGTGCCAGAGACCCGGGTTCAATTCCAGCCTTGGGTGACTGCCTATGTGGAATTTGCATGTTCTCCCCATGCCTGCGTGGGTATCCTCCGGGTGCTCCAGTTTCCTCCCACAGTCCAAAGATGTGCAGGTTAGGTGGATTGGCCATGTTAGATTTGCCCTTGGTGTCCCAAGATGGATAAGTTGTGGGGGGGGGGGGGGGGGGGGGGGGGGGATTAGTGGGATAAATACATGTGGTAAGCCTGGTAAGGGTCAGTGCAGGCTGATTGGGCCGAATGGCTTCCTTCTGCATTGTAAGGATTTTATGAAATTGACAAGTTAATCAGCAACGAACTCAACAAACAGTAAGAGGCAAAATTAAACAGTTTAAAGTTTATTTATTAGCATCACAAGTAGGCTTACATTAACACTGCAATGGAGTTACTGTGAAAATCCCCAAGTTGCCACACCCCGGTGCCTTTTCGGGTACACTAAGGGAGAATTTAGCATGGCCAATGCACCTAATCAGCACATCTTTCAGACTGTAGGAGGAAACTGGAGCACTCGGACAAAACCCACGCGGACATGGGAAGATGGTGCAGACTCTGCACAAACAGTGACCCAAGCCGGGAATCGAACCCGGGTCCCTGGCGCTGTAAGGCAGTAGTGCCAACCACCGCGCCACATGTTCACACCTCAAATAATTTCACTTTGGCATGAACACGCTCGATAAGTTTGGTTATTACATGAACCTCATTTCTTGGGAGATGGCAGTGTGTAGGAAACAAACTGTACCTTTTCTACAAGTAATCCACTTGGCTGTCCATTCTCCATTACTTTCACTCTCATAATCCGCTTTTGCACAGCATCAAATCCCTGTCCAGTCACGGTGATATTTCTTCCCCCACTACATCAAGAAAACAAATTATTCATTATGACCAGCACATTAACCTTGTTTGATGTAAAAAAGAGAATATGCTGTCTCTTGCCAACATTGAGTATAGAGGGGGAAAAAGAATGCAAGGTAAGTGGAGAGACTAAGACTCAAGGTAAGCAGAAAGAGGGTTAATCACAGGAAGAGAAAGACCAGTTTATTTTGCTTGTGAACAACACCTGGGATAATAATCAACTAACAACTGATAAATATTTTAAGACCAGATAAGTCGATCATTTTTTTATGTTTGGCAAAGTTGTTTTAAATTTCATCATCAAGAATTATAACTTAATTCAGAGTTAACTAGGAAAGGACACTCAAAGTTGGTACGACAATTCATTCCTTCCCCCACTGAAAGGAGGGAAAAACAGTTCAAATATTCACTTCTATTAGCTATTGATGAGGCATCATAAATCTGAAGCCCCTGTCCTGTGAATCGTGTAGGCTGTATACTTACTGGAGGAAAGCAATACAGATTATGTTCACCAATTCATATTGTAGGCTCCAGTTACATGCTTTCAGCCCAACGTGTGTGAAATTACACTGCAAATTCTCAGAGGGTTGCACCAAGATCCAATGAAAAGCAGTTCCATATACATGTGCTGTGATTTGGGTGCTCAGTTGGACAAACTTAGGGACAGGAGCATCCGTTTTTTATTCATCATTAAACACTGGAAGGAGTTAAGTGAACCGACACTCTATAGCTATAGACCAGTTTATTTTGCTTGTGAACAACACCTGGGATAATAATCAACTAACATATGATAAATATTTTAAGACCATATGCCTTAAGCTTTCATTAGCCGGGGCATTGAGTACAAGAGTTGGGAAATCATGTTGCAGCTATATAAAACTTTGGTTAGGCCGCATTTGAAGTATTGCGTGCAGTTCTGGTCACCACACTACCAGAAGGACGTGGAAGCTTTGGAGAGAGTGCAAAGAAGGTTCACGAGGATGTTGGCCTGGTCTCGAGGGTGTTGACTATGAGGAGAGGCTGAATAAACTAGGATTGTTTCCACTGGAAAGTCGGAGGCTGAGGGGAGACCCGATAGAGATGTACAAAATGATGAGAGGCATAGACAGGGTGGATAGTCAGAGGCTTTTTCCCAGGGTGGAAGTGTCAATCACAAGGGGGCACAGGTTCAAGGTGAGAGGGGGAAAGTTTAAGGGAGATGTACAGGAAATGTTTTTCACGCAGAGTGGTGGTTGCCTGGAACGCGCTGCCAGAGGAGGTGGTGGAAGCAGGCACATTGGCAAGAGGCACCTGGATGAGAACGTGAACAGGGAGGGAATAGAGGAATACGAACTGAGTAAGGGCAGAAGGTCTTTTTTTAGTTTTAGTTAGGGCATCATGATTGGCACAGGCTTGGAGGGCCGAAGGGCCTGTTCCTGTGGTGTACTCCTCGTTTTCTTTGACAGTGGTAGGACCACAAGATCCTGCCATCAACCAATGGCGGGCTACCTCCCACCACCATTAAACGCGGGACGGGTTGCACAGTAAGTCCCGTCCACGGTGTCTCACCTTTTTGACTTCGATTAAGATCACTGGTCAGGCTCGAAGCTGGACTATCATGTTCATTTTTTATGTATTTAAAACCATTTAGCAGACATAAAATTTGAATTTCAACTGTATGCAACTACATGAGCTCAACTTCTGTAGCCAATTGTACTCTGTAATAAGCATTAACCGATCCGATTTGTGTTCTCCTCCTCGATTATAGAATCATACAATTTTAGAGCTCAGGTGGTTCCCGTTTGGCCCACCATTCCCGTGTCAGCTCTGCAGGGGCTACCTACATAGGGCCATTCTCGCACCTTTTCCCAATATTTCTTTCAAATATTGAACAGAATCATAAAAAGCTGAATATGCAAACTGCCAGGTTGACAATATCTACCTATGAGAAGTGTTTTGGCTGTTCAGTACCAGATAGGAGTGAATATTTGAACCTCAGTGGATCACGTCCTGTATAAATGAGGCCCCCTGGTTTTTGTCAGGAAATGGTTTTGGGTGGAGACCAAGTCATTTTGAAGTGCACAATGTAGAATGTTACCTGTAGATACTTTTAAGTGGATCAACCGCATCGATTACTGGATTGGGGACATACGCAAATTGGTGCTGCTTAACCACTTTCTGCGCGATTTTTCCATAGTGTACAGAAACAGTGTGATTTTTGGCACCACCTTTAGAGGATGCACCGTGTGTTTCTTTATAAGGGCCTGTGATGCAGATCAGGCTTTCATTAAATACCATCCTGAAGAAAACAAAAAGAAAAGCATCGGTAGGATTTTAACTTCAAGCACAAACTTCTTGGAGATTTTAATGAGGAAGATTACAGCCAGGAGGCCAACGAGAATGGTAATATAGTTCAATGGTTTCATGATGAGTACCAATTCACAAAATTAATGTAAAAATACACAGTATATTAAAATAATTTTCAACAATACAGCCCACAGGTACACATTTGTAGTATCAGCCTGTCCCAGTGTTGAATACTACAGTTTCTAACTGTTCTTTAAACACTTCATGGAAAAAGCAAATGTCCATTGAAAATAATAAAAAAGTCTTGCAATTATACAGTACTTTTCCATGATCTCTGGAAGTTGCCAAGTATTTCACAGCCAATTGTAAGGAAAGGGTTAATCAGTGGTGTGATTTAATGTAGTAATTAACTTGTAATCATTAGAAAAATACGTTTCTTAAAACAGTAATGTCTTGAAATAATTAATGCTATAGGTGTGAAGCTACACTGCGATTCCAAGATGGTGATCACTGAAGCAATGAACAGAGGACAGAACCTTACTCCAATTAACTGAACAGCCAATGCGGTAAGAAGTCTCACAACACCAGGTTAAAGTCCAACAGGTTTATTTGGTAGCAAAAGCCACTAGCTTTCGGAGCGCTGCTCCTTCGTCAGGTAACCTGGTGTTGTGAGACTTCTTACTGTGTTTACCCCAGTCCAACGCCGGCATCTCCACATCACAGTTAATTAGAGACATACCAACCCCAGTTAGTGGAGAAACGTGAGCACTGATATTGAAACAGAATATCCTGTGTAAACACCATGAGGACAACTTTAGACGTGAAGAATCTCCAAACTGTCCAACTTGAGTCTTCAACTGCGATGTTCATTTAGCACAAGACGGTTCTTGGTATGGGAGATGAAGCACATACTAGGAATGATCGCCTGCAAGATTGTCGAGGGGCAATTAGATTGCCCACTAACGCTTATTAAAGTGGCTGCATGGCATTTGTGTCACTGCCGTTTCAACTATCCCTCTCTGAGTGAGCAGCTGAACAAGAGTAAACAAGTCATTGCTGAGGATTTCAAATCCTACTTAAAGGCATGCTCAACTATCACCATTCACTGCTGGAGACTTGGAGGAATTTTACTGTGCTAGGAGACTTCCTGGGACAGTCTGACAAGATTTCATCATCGCTCAACCAACTTTTATCCCAAAAATTCTAGTGAGGGCATCCTCTAAAAAGAGCGAGTACTGTGCTACATTATCTTTTTGGTCAACTTATAGTCACCTGAATAAAGGGAGTGCTTAGGTATGGACATCTTGCTCGAGGATCCCATTGGTCTGCAGGAGGAATGGGAGGAGGACTTGAGGCCAAGCAGGTCAACACCAGTTGTTGCAGGAGAGCGAGGAGAGTTCCTTTCCTTCTGCAGGTATAGGACATCCTGACTGCTCTAGCACTCTTCCAACTGGAGCTTCAGTTCCACACTTGGTAATCTGTCCACACACTTGCTCAGTGTTGGGCCCTCCTGAAGTGTGCCATCGGAATCAGCCAGCACACTCCAAACCTTCAGCGGAAGTGGGCGCAAGGAGCCCACATCTACTGCTCAATGGGAATTGTTTCTAATCAGCACCTATGTGCTAAACCTGCAGCTGTCAGTTTAGCTCTTCCAGGCAATTTCACATGATGGATAATTAACAATTTGGTCCAAAACTTCATGCTATACTAGACTTTCCAACAGGTGCGATGTAATAGCACAGCTCCCATGTAGCACCAGCTTTCACCCTTTCAGCAAAACATCCTCCTATATTCTTAGTTGAAGGTGTAAGGTTGGAAGATAAGACCAAACTAAAGGGGCCAGAATTAGAACCGTTAGAAGTTTCACTTGGCGGCACCGAGATTAAAAGCAACAGGAAATATGAAGGTGTACTGATCTCATGAATTCAACAGAAAATAATGATCTCAGCTTGTTGGCTGAGCTATTGATAAGTTATTAATTTGTCTTTGCATGGAATTATATTTAACTTCTGGTATAATAATGCAATGGTAGTAATGCAGCACTGGAAAGAAAATGGTGATTTTTAGTGAGAATTTGGATCTGAAAATTTCCACCCACCTCAATACTGAGCACAGACTGAAGCTTGTTGGGAGCCCCAATCACCACCGTTCCTTGTGTACATACCACACACTTAACAGATGCATGAGCACTTGAGCTTAAACATTTCTTGGACCAGGAAGTAAATGCATCCCGAGTTTATTTTTGAGGCGCAAATATTAAAAATACAGCAACCCATCCGCTCATTGAAAGCTCCTACAAACAGCAACGCGTTACATGTTCAATAACTGCTTTACCAATGGCTGAAGGATAAACATGGCCCAGGACACCAGAAGTGCTCTCTGCTCTTCTTTGAACTGGTCACAGAATTCTTTACATCTACCCAGACAGGTAGAGAGAATATTGGTCCAATGTTTCCTCTGAAAAGTGACACTTTCAAGAGTACAGAATTCCAGTGTCAATCTAGGTTATGCGCTCAAGTCCTTGACTGGGAACTTGAATCATAAGTTTTTGAGGTGAGCTACCACTGAACAAAGGCCACCACCATAGAATAAAATCCCCCCAATGCATAAGGAGGCCATTCGGCTCATCGACACTCCTTACCCAGGAGCACCTTACCCAGGCCCACCTCCCACCCTATCCCCATAGCGCCACGCATTTACCCCACTAATCCCTCTAACCTACATATCTTGGAACATTAAGGGCCAGTTTAGCATGGCTAATCCACCTAACCTGCACATCTTTGGGCTGTGGGAGGAAACCAGAGCACCCGGAGAAAATCCACAGAGACACTGGAAGCACTGCAAACTCCACACCTTAGGCCAGAATTGAACTTGGGATCCTGGCGTTGAGAGGCAGCAGTGCTAACCACTGTGCCACCATGCCATCTGGTTTCATACAATGCTTTATTTTCAAACACAACATTAAGGAATATACATTCATTCTGGTAAACACTACAAGACGACCTGACATTTTCTTTAAAAGAAACTGTTTCTTCAGTTCCCTTGCATTATTTCCTCTTTCCAAACACTAGTCTGTTGAATGGATGAGTAACCTTTGCCAGCCCTTTGTCAATGCTTCTCTATAAATGGTTGCACAAAAGGACCTCAAGAGCATCTTCGGATAGCTCTATTATTTATCTTATTCAAGTGTATCTGTTTTATGTTTTAAACTGGGAACCAAGCGTAGGCTTTGCCTTCAGACACAAGACAGAAACAAAACAGTTTACCCCAGTACAACTGGAGCATCCTTGATGATTTTGCAGTTGTAAATGACTTCTAAAGGTTAGGAATGTCACAGCTTTGATGAACAATATGGAGTGAGCTGACCTGAACCAGAGCATTGGTATGGGCACAATAATGGACCAATACGCGAGTGAGGGGAGGGAGCTGGGCAAAAGTGGCCAATATTATACTTGCAGTCCCTGCTGGAGAGTACATGTGGCATGTCAAGTGAATACAGCTCGAAGCCGAATTATAGTACTCTCCCTGAATAGCCTAGCGACTCACTGGTTTCAGAATTTAAATTTGAGTAACTCCTTGGGTGAGGTAGCCGAAGGAGATCACATTGTGGAACTGTGTTCAAGTTAAAGTTTATTTATTAATCACAAGTAAGGCTTACATTAACACTGCAGTGAAGTTACTGTGAAATTCCCCTAGTCGCCACAGTCTGGCGTCTATTCGGGTCAATGCACCTAACCAGCACGTCTTTCAGAATGTGGGAGGAAACCGGAGCACCCGGAGGAAATCCACGCAGTCATGGGGAGTCACTCCACACACACAGTGATCCAAACCGGGAATCGAACCCGGATCCCTGGCACTCTGAAGCAGCAGTGTCTCTGCAAGATTGCTGATGCCTTCAGCCAGAGAGTGGAAAATGGCGGAAAATATTGGAGAAAATGAAAAACATAGCTGACCAGTGTTGATCACAAACCATCAAAAGCGGCACTTCCCTAAAGCAACATGGTGAATTACGGGTGTAAACATGTGACCCTTATGACTTTGACAACTCAGGCTGTGTGTTGTATTGTCTTATTTTACAGTCTATTTACAATTACAATAACTTGTCCAGCTTACAGGGTGCACGGTATTTTATCCAACATCACTTTCACATCCTCTTGCTTTCCAATATTCAAGTTTGTTCCACTGATTGTTAGACTCGTTCCTCCAGCATATATCCCTTGTTGTGGAGTAATACTCATAGGATTTGGTTCCTGGATAATTTTGAAGAGAAAAGGTTAGCTCTGCACACATGGTCATTCTTTCTTCCTAAAGTACAAGGTCAGTATAAAATTTGGGATATTAGATAAAATGCTAATTTTTGTTTAGGTTAAACTCTCAGCCGGCAAACGTAAAATGATAGAACTTGAAATTGGGTAAAAGTGTGTGTGTAGAAAATGGATACTCACAGTATATGTGAACTTGCTTTTGGAAATACCACCTTTGTTATTTGTTATCTTAATGTGAACAAAATGACTCTGGACTTGCAAAACTTCACTTAATTCGCAAACAACCCTGCAAAAAAAAAAGTTGAAACAAAATTTCAAAATCATTAACAGATCTTATAAAAATGAGCACAAGTAAACATTCAGATTGAGATCAACAGCAATCATATTGACATTGTCTCTTCCCACCTAAACGAGGATACAATCTTGCACATCTTCTTATCACACGCAAAGATCAAAAAGCATCCGTGAGGTGCCTGAAGATTATGCAGCATAAAGCTGAGCAAGGCCTAAGTTGATCCTCCTCATAGTAGTACACTTCGATCAATTGGGTTTCCTTGTAAATGTTGTCCCAAGGTACATCAAACTGCAGTGATGGTGGGCAGCTCTGCCACAATCCCAATTTACATGCAGTGCCATGGAGGATAGCCTAACTCATACAAATTGCACTTACTGAACCTTTAATCAAGAGAAATTCTCTTCAATCTGGTTCCATTCTTTGCCTCCTACCACTCACTGTTGGTTAGCAAACCAATACCATTCACACATCCCCAATAGCTGAGACACTGCATACAAGAGCTAACCCAACTGCTCAAATTTTACAACTCCATAGAAACAACAGCCAAACTGACAACTCACATTCTTGGTGGTTGTTGTGATCTCCATAGAGACCAATAAAATTTAAAGGGAAATTCTATCTTCCAGTTAATAACTGTAAATGTGACACATCAAGATTTCACGTGTTTAAATAAGGACCCCATGCACCCAAGACATTTTCTCTTCCACCTTATTCCGTCGGGAAAAAGATGCAAAGGTCTGAAGTCACATAACCGACTCAAACAGCTTCTTCCCTGCTGCCATCAGACTTTTGAATGGACCTACCTCATAGTAACTTGATCTTTTTCTACACCCTAGCTATGACTGCAATGTTACATTCTGCACCCTCTCCTTTCCTTCTCTATGTACATATGCTTTGTCTGTATAGCGCAAGAAACAATACTTTTCACTGTACACTAATACATGTGGCAATAATAAATCAAATCAAAAACTTGCAAATGACTAAACAAACACTTTTTTTTTTAGGTAACTTGCTCTTTAAACTATTGAACAACAGCTCCCTTTTATACTCATTACATCATCGCCCTCTCTACAGAATTATGGATGTTATAGCAAACAGTTTACCACCACCGACAAACAGTGGCTGCAGTGTGTAACATCTACAAGATGCACCTCAAGGACTTACCAAGGTTCCTTCGGCAGCACCTCCCAAACCCACAACTACCACCATCTAGAAGGACAAGAGCAGCAGATACCTGGGAACAGAACCACCAGGAGGTTTCCATTTACAATCCCGAGTTGGAAATATATTTCCGTTCCTCCACTATCGCTGGGTCAAAATGCTGGAACTCCCTCCCTAACAGCACTGTGGGTGTACCTACACCTCAGGGACTGCAGCGGCTCAAAGAGGCAGCTCACCACCACCTTCTCATGGACAACTAGGGATGGTCAATAAATGCTGATCTAGTCAGCAACACCCAGATCCTGCAAATAATTATTTTTTTTAAAAAGTTGCTCTCAGATTCCAATGGGCTGTTTCCTTTCTAATTTCCTAGGTGAGTAGTTTTGAATCCCAGAACTGGTTTTCACTGTGAGGGTGAAACTCTCGAGAATAGATTCCTTCCCTCCAGCCCCAAGCTCGGCACATCTCCCAGCAACCTTCAAATCTTCATGAACTCTGGCTTCAATCTCTTGAGCTCCCACTCACACTCTGTATGGTGAATAAGAGTGAGCATTTTCCCTCTTCAGGTGGAAGACTAGCTGCCTCTGCCAGTTGGGTGGCTGCAGACCAGTCCAAAAGAAATGCTGTTCCTCTGTGATGGTCACTGGTTTATAGGGAAGTCTGTAACCTAATCTCAAATATGGCTTCTTCTGCTTTCTTCCTCATGGCAATGTGAAACACAGAGCAGGATTTTCCAGCTGTGCTCGCCCCAAGACTGGAAAATCTCGCCCAAGGTAAACAGACCTTTGTATGGTCCTGTCCTGCACTACAATCCCTCTGACGAGCAGGACAAGAAAATTCCGCCCATTAACTTTGAAACTAATTAGGTATCTTTGATCCCAACTTTCTTTCATCATAGAAATAAAATGGACAATTTACAACGATTGATACCAGAACCTTTCTGGGACTTTGAGATATTCAAAATCTACTCATGGTAAACGCAGAGCATGATGCCATTGTCTCCAGGCATATATACCTTACATATTCCTCTCTGTAAAACGATCCAAGTCCTTTTTTAATCTCTAACAATGAAGCCACCCAAGCTTATGGTCAGGTGGATGGCAGTACAGGTCACATGACCCCTTCATTTGCCTTAAATTGAAAGCTATGGTCACAAAATGTAATAATCTTTACAAAAAACAATACAGTCCTAAAACATAATCTTTAAAAATTCACAATTGTAATACAATTGAAACAATACTACACAAGACCATAAGACATAGGAGCAGAATTAAACCACTCAGCCCTTCAAGACAGCTCTGCCATTCAATCATGGCTGATATTTTTCTCATCCCATTCTCCTGCCTTTTCCCCATAACCCCTGATCTCCTTATTAATCAAGAACCTATTTATCTG